>NC_089827.1:5859402-6049402 GCF_035046505.1 Tiliqua scincoides
GGAGAGAAGGTTCACCAGTCCCCTGTGTTATTTTCAGCTGAGTTTCCCCAGGAATCCACATTTCAACGTGCTAACGAGAAGAGTGGTCCAGCACTTAGAACACTCCAAACTTTCTGCTCCCTGCTGGCAAACAACGCTTGGGAAACTTGGAGAGACCATCTTTCCAGCACTTAATTCGGTAAACACAGTATCTCCTAAGAGATCTTGGAGAGCCTCTTTAATTAAGGGCAGTGTTAAAGGTTCCCCGTGATGCTGTGCTATACTTGACATTTGGTGGTGGGGAGTTTTGCTGGCTTGCAGCTGCTCTCGGGAGTGCATTCATTAATTAGGAGGAAGGTGTTTGGAGAGATTAATCCTCTGCGGCTTTGTTTTCGGAAAATGTGTAGCTCTGTTGCATGGTGCTTTTGTGACATTTTAGACATTATGTACTCCTCTTGTGAATTATGGAGACATATCCCCACCTACAAATTCTACGTACAACCGATTCTCCGCTAATGGAGCAAAACTAAACTGACAGCACAATCCTGGCTCTGCTGTAATGCATATTTGTGGCACCCACAAAGCACCAGTAGGGAGGCATGTGCAACCCCCTTACTGCACCCAGAAGACTGGACACCGGCAGAGGGGAGTGTAGAACTGAGTAACGGAGGGGCAGTGGGAGCAGTGGTGTAGCTAGAGGGGGTGCAAAGCACTAAGTTTTGCAGGCACCTGAACCCGCCTTGCTGGCAGCCTCTCTCCTTCCCCTTTGGAGCCATTCCTGGCAGTTGGAACAAAACAGGTGCAAGTGCCTGAAGGGATTCATACCTGCAGGCTCATTTTGTGTGTGTATTTTGTGTTGTGTAAAATCTGTCCAACTGGAAGGTGATTACAAGAGAGAGAAGAGAAGAAGAAGAACTTTGGACTGGTCAGTCAGGCCTCTCCTAAGAATCTGCCCTGGTGATTGAACTTTCTCTCAAGAATGTGAGAAATTATGTGTGTCTGTAACAATCAGTCCCCTGGGGGCTGGGGATAAGAATAGGCCCTCAGTTTGGCTGTACTTGTCATAAGAGGCGACTGAACAGCCACCGGGTAGATGGGACTCGTCAGCCTGGGAAGGCAGCTCATCTGAGAGAAGGAAAGCTCTGATCCCAAACCTCCACTGCCTTGTGGCTACATCCAGTTATGGAAAAGGCTTCAGGACTCAACCTCGAGGCAAAATCCGGAGCCGGAGTCCCTGAGGCAGTTCATGGCTGAACACAGTCACGTTCTGGCAACTCCTGCGACGCCGCTGGAACCAACCATATTGGCCTCTGCCTTTCCATTGGACCATTTCAGCAATATGGAAAGGGGGGATTTGCTGCATGGGAAACACTCTATCCTCCATATCTACCTTACCCAGGCTTCGTGCACTGGAGAGGACACTCTGTTCCAGAACCACTACTCAGAGCGCAATGCCATAGTCTTCCGAGACTGAAGGATGCCAACATAAATAACAATCAAACTATAGAAAACTGGATTAGTGTGTCGAGTGGGTATATATCTTATTAGCCTTAAAGAATATGTGGCTCCCAGGAAACAAAACCTGAAAGCAAGTTCTCAGTGTTTAATTACAGATGGACTCACTTGATGATAGGCAGGCTTATTTTATTAATATTTATCAGCTTTTTTTGTGAATGGGTATAAAAAGCTATGAATGTCTTCATTTGTTTGTACATCTGATCATGGCTGGTTCTTGTGCATTTCAGAGGTGGTGGAATCTTCCATTGCAATTGCTGTTAATTAAAGATGGAAAGAGATCTCCGATTAAAAGCTGTGCTTGTGTCCTCAGTGTGTAAGTGTGCTAGATTAAACCCAGGTGAAATTTATTTCTCTGTCAAGAGCACTAGGATCCTCCCAATTGATCAGGGCAGGGGTGGACAGAAAGCCACTATGGTGCTATGCACTGTGATATAAAGTCACCTATGAGCCTCTCCAATTTAATGGTTTAAGGGTTTCTTTCAATTTTGTACTCTCCCCAGATCCCAGGAATTCGGCTACAAATCCCAGCTGAGGCTTGTTTGGAACACAGACAGAATACGGAGCAGTGTATAAATATACTCAGCACTACTAAAGGTATTTGGGAGGGAGGAATTTATGTTTCTGTGGTGGGGGGGGAATAAGGGCTCAATCCAGTCCTACTCAGCACCAGCGCTGAGCCCAGTGCCAGATGGATGCCATCTAGAGCACGGTAAGAGCTCTGGGTGGTGGTGAGGGCCTTGAGGAAGGGGGAGGCATTCCGAGGCGGGGGGAGGGCAAGGCGGGAGAGGAACCAGGACAGGAAGGGGTGGGAACAGCCGAGCCCTGCTCCACTGTATTCTATCCTCCTTGTTGGCCTGCAAAGCTAGACATGGATGCTTTCAAGTCTCTGCCGGCAAAATAGCCGGTGCAGACTTGAGAAGCCCCATTCAGGGGCTTGTGGCTTTTTTTCAGAGGAAGGGGGCAAAAGTCCCTTTCCCCTGAGGAGACCTCTGGTGGCCCCAGCAGTGTCGTTGGATGCAGCGGTAGCCATTTTGGCACCGCTGCACCCGACGGCGGCACCGGGGATAGGATTGGGTTGTAATAGAACCAAAATAATGTCAACAATTGTAGAAGACACCATTTTGTGCGGGTAGTTCCTCTTTCTCTGGCAACAACTACTACTTTTACTATTACAAACTGTAGTTCCCAGCAGTAGTGGAACTAGAGGGGGGGGGAAGAGCTGTAAGTACCACACGGCTCTGAAACTTGCTGTGTAAACTGCCCTTCCGCTTGCTCTCAGAGCCTGTCTGGGGACGAAAGCATAGTGGAGGAGACACCTCTGCACTGCTTTCGCTCCTTGGAATGGACCCAAGAACAAGGGGGACTTGCTTACACGGCATGTTTCGGAGCTGTGCAGGACTTACAGCTCTGCCCCCCCTCTGGCCTTGCTACTGGTTCCCAGAAGTCAGAACTCTTCCCCAGCCATAGATTAGAAAAGGGCCTTGCTTGTGCAATCAACAATTCCATGGCAGGCTTGATTCATTGCTATGTTGCCTGATCTACATCATCTACTACACCTCTCCTCCAGTGGGATGGTGGGTGCTAGATATCTTTTTGCTTTCAGTGTGTAGCAACACAAGCAACTGGGAGTTGTCAGGGAGTTGTCTTGATATATGAGATCACACATTTGGATTCTCTCTGCTTTCATCCCAGCCAGTCAGGACCAAGGAAGAAAGCGGCAAATAGTCTCCAAAGGGGACAACATTAAACATTTGGATCTGTGCGGTGTTATTTGCTGTCCTCCGCAGGGGTTTTCAGTGGAATGAAAAGTTGCTTGAAATGTAACTGAGGAAAGCTGGGAAGCTTCATTGAAATCCACACCAGCCACTTGGGACGTCCAGCGTTTCACACTAAGTGGGTTCTATTTCTCCATATAATAATAATAATAATAATAATAATAATAATAATAATAATAATAATAATAATAATACAGGTATTTCTATACCGCCTTTCTTGGTCCTCAGATTTCTCCTTAGACTTTATTCAAGGCGGTTTACATAGGCAGGCAAGTTAACTCCCAGTAGGGATTTTTACAATTTGCAAGAAGGTTTCTATCTTTCAAGAAACCACGTTTTTTTCTTGATCTGGTCGCACATTCTGGCCTCCATCCTCCCACACTCAGAGCAGATGGAATAGCTCGGCTCAGCTTGTCAGCTGCTTCAAGGTGGCCTCGAACTGGCGACCTTCGGATGTTATCTTCAGGCAAATGGAGGCTCAACCCTCTAGACCAGACCTCCTCCATATCCTTCATCTTTCCTCTGTCCATCCCTGCCTGATTGTCAAGGGCATCATCAGTGGCAGAGTCCACTCTGTCATATTGAGAGGAACATCACATTGTTAAGAGATCTGAAAGATGAAGCATATCAGGCCAAGGTGGGTGGCAGATCAGAGAAGCCATTTTACACTGTATCCTATGCCCCTTTCCTGAGCCTTTCCCCCCAACATGGGCTTCTCAGACAGTGCACTGGGTGTTTAGCAAAGTAGCCCCAGTGGGCTGGCTGGGGCTTGACAAGGGGTAAGAGACTAAATATTGAGCAGGCTTGAGGTCTCCTTGGGGTAAGGGAATAAATCTTCCCTTACTCCAAGGAGACCTCAAGCCTGCTCAATCCTAGCACTAGATACAGGTCGTGCATTCCCACTGCTCCAGTGTTGGATAGGATTGGGCTGTAAATAACTTTGTAAAAAAAATTATGTCTCTTGCCTTTCCCTCTGGTTCTGCTGGTCCACTGAGAAGGTTTGCCCAACAGCCCTCAAACTCCAGGAATCAGACCTGGTTCTATTTAACTGCAATGGCTAATAGACCCTGAGAGTCCTCTCCTCCCAGCGCACTTATATTATTGATTCTAGCAGATGATATCATAGGCTCATCTGAATTCAAGTGTCCCTTTCCTTGCCTCCTGCATAAGAATCCTCCAGCCTTTCGAAAGAACATTCTCTTTCCTTGTTTCTCCATCCTCCACAGATCATCCGTGCATCTTTGAAGCCCGTTTGAATGTTGATGTACCTCTCCCCCTTTAATAAGGCCCAGCTCTCCTTACAATTGCCTTATGTCAATGTACCTGTTACTGGGTTTAATAGCCCATGAGGAAAAAAGGGAAGGAAGGGGGATTGGAAACTGAGAGTGAGTTGGTTGGGCTCGGGATAATGAGCTATCAATTACTGCTGGCGAACACAGTCGCAGAAATATAGTAATTAAATGTTCTGTCTTGTTAAATTAATTGATCACAATGGGAAACAGGCGCGTTGTAATATCTTATTAAAAGAAAGGTCCTTCTAAAACAAGGCACATTTGCGTTTGTGGCTTATCATTCTTCCACTCTGATATGAAATACAGGAGCTCCCCAAGGCTGTGTGCTGAGCCCCTTCCTCTATTCCCTGTATACTCATGATTGTACCCCATCACGTAACACCAATGAAATTATAAAATTTGCAGATGATACTATAGTGGTGGGGCTTGTTAGCGGGAATGATGAGTCTGCTTATAGGAAGAAGGTACAGGAGTTGTTATTGTGGTGCAAAGAAAATAATCTCTCACTTAACATAAAAAAAAAACCTGAAGAATTTATAATTGACTTCTGGAAAAAGAGGGATGTACACACACCATTATACATAAATGGTGAGGAGGTGGAGAGGGTTGCTAGTTTCAAATTCCTAGGTATTTACATCACAGAGGACCTCTCATGGACTATTAACACCAGCATGTTGATAAAAAAAGGCACAAAAGCAATTATATTTTCTGAGGAAGCTTGGGAGGTTGAAACTGTCACAGCAGTTGCTTGTGTCTTACTATCCTTGCACCATTGAGAGTGTCCTAACCTATGATATCTTGGTGTGGTATGGAAATTGCTCTGCAGGGGACACAAAAGCTCTGCAGAGAATTATTAAGATCGCGCAGCACATTATCAACCTTCATCTGCCAGCTTTGGAGGACATCTATACATCTCGCTGTCTGCAGAAGTCACACAGTATTCTGAGAGACCCCTTCCATCCGGCTCATAAGTCCTTTGAACTGTTGCCTTCGGGTAGACGATACGGAACTATTAGAGCAGCACCACACGACTCCTGAACAGTTTTTATCCCACAGCCATAATTACGTTGAATAAGGCGATATATTTGTTGCCATGCTCCTGGGCATTATGGTCTGTTATACTGTTTTATATTATGATGGATGTTGTATAGAATGTGTGGGTGAGTGTGAGTGAGTATGATGCATGTTGTATAGAATGTGTGCGTGAGTGGGTGAGTATAGAATGTGTGGGTGAGTGGGTGAGTGTGTAGAGTGTGATTGTTGGAATTGTAGTATATATTTATGCTTGTATCGCAAAGGTGCATAACTTTTGTTTTCCTGTAGCACAATGACAATAACGTTACTACTACTACTACTACTACTACTACTACTACTACTACTACTAGGCTTGGAGTTATAATGGCAAAAAGGTTTGCCTTTTGAAAAGGCGTCTGCTGTACAGAGAGAGACAAACCGTGCCCTCTGTTGGCTATCTCAGTTCACTCCGAGACAGAGCTACATTTGGTTCAGGGCTCATTCTTAGGAGGTTGTTTCATTGCCAGGGTCAGTGCTGGCCCTTTGATGTGCACCAGTGAGAACATTGGGGCACACTGAAGGGGCACTCCACCTGCTTATGGTATGAGGTGATGGCTGCAGCGTGATGCACCCAGAAAAGGCATCTCTGCCTTTTGAAATGGAAGGGAAACAAACAAGGGCAGTGGCAGAAGGAGAAAGGAGGTAAGTGGATGGTGAGTGTGATGGGGGCTGGTGGGAAAGTGCCTGGGGCTGGCAGGGGGTGATCAAGGGTGCCAGGCACAGTGGTGTCACTAGGGGGCGTGGGGTGTGTGGACTGCATCAGGTAACACCACAGAGATGACACCAAAGGCGGAGAGCCACAAATTTCTCCACCAGGAGACCAGGTCTACTGGTTCGGTAGACCTGTGTTCTGCATCAGGAAGCCAGGTTGACCCTGTGTTCTGCCCCGTTTTGCCTCTCCCCACTCCTCTCCACCCACCTCCATCGTCACCCTCCCCCTGCCCCACCCTGAGTGACACCAACCCTAGTGACACAACTGGGCAGGCGTGATGATGAATGATCAGGATTGACTGAAGAGGGCAATTAGGGTGGTGGCGGGGATTGAGGCGGTATGGCGATTGGGGAAGCTGACGTACATTTGTACGGCATGCAAAGTGTGCCACAAGAAAAGCAGCACATGACTTTATTCTCGGGAACTGGGGGGCTTTGCTGGGCCTGGTCCAGGTTCACACTTGAGAGGATGTGCCATGCCATTGGGGGTTTCCTTTATGCCTGAGTAACAACAGCTGGAGAAAGACAAAGACAGAAGACACCAGCCAAACATGGACTCAGTCCTCAAGGATTCAGTCATCAGTGCTAACATAATAAAGGGAGAATACAAATTAGAGGAGGGGGAAAAATCAGGTTTGTTATATCCAGTTCTTCTAGACTAAGAAGCCAACTTAAAATTCAGTGGCCGTTTCCACATCAGGATCTCTTTCAGACCTACCTGACAGGATGAAAAGCTGTCAGAGATTGATTCTCACATGTTCAAGATAGAACAAAAAAGTAATTGGCTTTAAGATGCAGCAGAGAAAAATGTAAGTTAATTTTGGAGAAAATGAAAATGGAGCTGGCAAGAAAGGATGTGTTATCACCTCGGCTGGAATTATTCAAGGAGAGGCTACTCTGTGAAGGACTCTCCTGGGACGATGGAATCAATTCTGCCATGATGCAGTGGAATGCAGTCCATCTCTTTCTCATCCTCGTGATTTGGTAGAGAAAAAAGGCACAATATACATTACTTTGAAATAGTCCGAAATAAAAGCCTGTAAGCTTATTAAGTAGAAGGTATGGAATACCTAACTTGTGGGACCTAACAGGTTTTCCCGCTGTGATTTGGTAGAAACCAATGTAGCTGGTACTTTTTTCAGGTATGCTAGTGACCAAGGGGAGGTGTGCCTCTTAGCTATCAGGACCTGTTATTTATCAGTAGTAGGTAAGGCAGACAAAGTAGAAGCACCTGCTAGACAAGGTAGAGGCACCGCCAAATGATGGTGGTGGAGAGTTAGAAAATTGGTTCATTTACTGACCAGTCCTCCTCCCTGCCACATTATAAAATGGAACAGCACCATGTACTGCATGCTACGGTAGGCAGTGATCGGGCAGCCTGCAAGGGGTAAATAATTTTTTACTTCCATCCTGGTAGGCTGCCCAATTGCTTATGCGTCTCTCTGAACTTATGCCAGCCATTTTACTGAAGTCCAAGGAAAGTCATGGCTGTTCCAGGGAGTGGTTTCAGGGATAGGATCTAAGTGAATCTGCTGGCAGATCCACACCCTCCCTCCTCCAACACATTCTCTGGTTCCTTCTCCAACATGCCCCATTACTCCTTCTCCCTGCCCACAGTCCACCCCCTAACCAACCAATCAGTGGCACCAGTGGAGCTTCTTGGAGAAACTGCTGGGCACATGGCACATCTCATCATTTGTGGCAGGCAGGAGCCCATGCATGACAGCAGTCCAGCATTCATGCCACCATAAAGTGCATTGCAATGCTAAAACACTAATTCCAGCAGTGCAAAGCCTTGATAGGATTGGGGCCTTAGTGCATGGAATATAGTCCTGTCCTACAAACATGAATTTACCTATCTGAACCAAGGAAATGTTTACCAGTGCCCACCTTCACAGAAAACACATGAATCTGTTTTTGAGTGTTCCACATTTGTACAACGAGATCACACAAAACCACATTATGTTTGCCCGATGGTTATTTTGCTTTTGTTTAAACGTTTATGTGTTAAATGTTTCATCATACATTTGATGATTTTCATGCTTAGGACTCCTTTCTTATAGCACAGAAGACTTTTGCCCTCAAGAGAAGACCCCAAATATCATTCATGACAATTGGCCACAGCAAAAGTGCGGCTTTAAGTCCACATGTGTTCAAAGAAACAAGACAACGTGCATCTGGTAAGTACATTAAATAATTTAATTGGTAGGGAGAATCCTCCAGATTTAAAACGATTATTTCTCAGTTACATGATATGCTACAAGCTAAGAGAACAAAACAAAATGGTGAACTATTTTTTTTATTTTAACATCATCTGTGAGGGAAGCACATGGGAGACATTTCTGCTACATTTTTTAGAAAACAGAGTCCATGTCCGGTGGGCTTCTTTCAGCTTAAGGCTAAGTTCTGCATCTAGATCCATATGCACAGCTCTTCCCAAGTGCATCATTGCACTCCCATGGAGTGGAACCCATGTGAGAAGGTGGGATGCTTGACTGGCATTGGTGGGTAGAACTATGCGCATGCACATAGCCCCCACATCGCATGATGTTTGGGGGAGCCAGTTGGTCAATATCATCAAAGTACAACTTGGGCATTACTAAGGTTTACCCAATTCTTGAGTCAAATAATGTTCCCAGGATCAGACTTCAAAAACACATGGTAATTGTTAAGTGAACAGTCTGTTGGTCTCTGATCTGCGATCAAAGTACCATCCAGTTTGCTCCAAGTGTCTGCGGTGATTTTAGCCATGGGTTTCTTGAACAGCCAGCCTTCCGCCTTCCACTTGCAACATGGAAAACTCCTTCTGAAGTTGAGGGCACCAAGAGATTTGTGAGCTGGCTTGTGTGGAGGCACTACAGGTTATATGTCGCTTAATGATGGGGATACCTTCTCTGAACCCCATTGTTATGTGAAAAAACTTACCTTTGTCTTGGTGGTATTAGGACACCCCGGGGGCCTCTTCTTGGTCACGCCTGGCCTCCATGGACCTTAGAAAGATCTGCAGAAGTCTCTGGAAGTTACTTCCAGTTTTCAGAAGCAAACTGGACGTAGCTTTCCAAAAGCTAGAAGTCGCTTCCAGAAGCTCCCGAGGGCCATTTTGAGGCCTGTGGACACCCAGCATGACCCAGAAGAGGTCTCTGGGGCCTCTTAACACCACCAACCACAACACAAAGATAAGGAGTTTTCAGGTACTGTACAGCTACTGTACCATAAACCAACAACAGGCCGTTGTATATGTGGTACATCCTTGGTGGATGTTGCTAAGCAGTGCACACCGGTATTTTTTAAAGGAAAAAAAAGTCAAAATCCATGGATACACCTAAAGTAGCTCTTATTTCTGATCCTATCATTGGCTCGGTCATGTCGTGAGAATGGATGACGGCCGGATCCCAAAGGATCTCCTCTATGGAGAACTCGTGCGAGGAAAGTGCCCTACAGGTAGACCACAGCTGTGATGCAAGGACATCTGCAAGAGGGATCTGAAGGCCTTAGGAGTGAACCTCAACAGGTCGGAAACCCTGGCCTCTGAGCGGCCCGCTTGGAGGCAGGCTGTGCAGCATGGCCTTTCCCAGTTTGAAGAGACACTTGGCCAGCAGTCTGAGGCAAAGAGGCAAAGAAGGAAGGCCCATAGCCAGGGAGACAGACAGGGACAGACTGCACTTGCTCCTGGTGTGGAAGGGATTGTCACTCCCGAATTGGCCTTTTCAGCCACACTAGACGCTGTTCCAGAACCACCTTTCAGAGCGCGATACCAGAGTCTTTCGAGACTGAAGGCTGCCAACAGAGAGCCATTCAGTGCAATTGGTCTGGGTTTAATATCAATTTGGGGAAGATGAAATTATAGGCTTTCACGTCACGGACACATTTTACATGGATCAACTTCTTTTCTCCAAGCAGTGTGTAAAATCATGCTGTATAATCCTAGCATTTGTGGTCTCTCCCCTAATGCACTTAGAGACCTGCGAGCCTTAAAAAATGATGACAATTATGAAGGATATTATTTGTGCAGAAGAAGAGCAGAGTGAAAATCCACACTGAGTCTCACGGTAGCGCAATCAATTAGTGCTTAACTCCCCTATGACTATATTAAGTTGAAGAAGATGTTTTGTTTTGGTTTTAATATCCTGTTTATTTTCTTGGGGCTGCCGGTTGTTTTTTACGGATTCCATTGCCTGAGCTCATCTTCTGTTCTGGAACCCTGCTGCTGGACACATTAAGTTGTCTCTTAATGCTTTTTAGAAGCACTTTGACTTACAGAAAATGAAAACATATCCAACTGTCTAACTTGAGAAAATGAACTCTTGTGCTCCTTGGAAAGATAAGGAACACAGTTCACCTCTCTTTTTTAAGACTCAGGAGGAAAGGAGAGAAAGAGCTGGGTGTCATCCATCTGATGGCACCTCTGCAGGACCTCTCTCAGTGGCTTCATGTAGATGTTAAACAGCATGGGGGATAGAATGGAATGTGGCATCCCACACCAAAGATGCCAGGATGCCAAACAAGCATCCTCCAGAACCACATAAGAACATAAGAACAGCCCCACTGGATCAGGCCATAGGCCCATCTAGTCCAGCTTCCTGTATCTCACAGCGGCCCACCAAATGCCCCAGGGAGCACACCAGATAACAAGAGACCTCATCCTGGTGCCCTCCCTTGCATCGGGCATTCTGACATAGCCCATTTCTAAAATCAGGAGGTTGCGCATAGACATCATGGCTTGTAACCCGTAATGGATTTTTCCTCCAGAAACTTGTCCAGAAACTTTCCTCCAGAAACTTGTTGATCTTTAATTTATCAATGAGGTCTGAAACATCTTCTCTTTTAACCTCTATGTGGAACCACTGCATGGTGCCTTCAAGCCCCAACTCAACCAACCGATTCAGAAGGACAGCATGGTCGATGGTGTCAAAGGCCACCAAGAGGTTCAGCAGGACTAACAGGGACACACTTCCCCTGTCCATTCCCTGGAGCCGGTCATCTGCTAAGGTGACCAATGCAGTCTCCATCCTGAACCCCAGACTGGAATGGATCCAGATAATCAGCTTCCTCCAGGACCCTCTGAAACTGGGACACCACCACCCTCTTGACCACCTTGCCCCAAAATGGAATATTTGAGACTGGCCAAAGATTGTTCAGATTATTGGGATCCAGTGAGGGTTTCTTCAGGAGGGGGCGAACCACTGCCTGCTTCAAGGTCAGGGTCAACACCCCTCCCTCAGAGATGAAGTCACCATTCTCCTTGTCCATTTGGCCAGCCTTCCTGGGCGTGATCTAATTAGCTACACTGGACAAAGGTTGAGCATGAAAGTGGCTGGCCTTACACTCCAGAGAATCCTGTCCACATCCTCAGGTTCTACAAGATGAAAAGAATCCCACATGGAAGAAAAGATAGGTGCCCAGGAACACCACTAGATACTCCTAATGTGGTGTCCAAGTCATGCTGGATCTGATTGACCTTATCCACAAGGTGCTTTTTGTTACATAAGGCAGTATTTTTCTTTTCTGGCTAGCTGGCTATACCTTTTGATAGAATACAGTTAGCGAGTTGCTTATTTTGCACTAAATTACCCATAAGATATATAGATATAGACCGCCAGAATAAATGAGAAAAACAGTTTGTGAAGGGAAATAGTTGGATTCTTGATGTGCTTCGACTGAAGCCCGTTTTTCTCAAGAGAATTAAATAACTGCAATATAAACTTTGAAAAAGAGTTCAAAAGAACATCACCAAAGCAAAAGCTAAAGCAGTGGTGTAGCTATTGGGGGTGCAAAGCACTAAGTTTTGCAGGGAGCCTCACCACAGCGCACAAGCAGCCCCTCCCTTTCGGAGCCATTCTGAGCCGTGAGAGCAAAGCAGAGCCTCCGTTCTTCTCCTGCAACCCAGAATGTCTCCAAAGGAGGTGAGCAGCTTGCATGCCGCAGTGAGGCTTTCTGCAAAGTTGAATGCTTTGGACCGCTTCTAGCTATGTCACTGACCTAAAGCCATCTTTTGTGGCCCAACCCACAATATCACAGCTCATCTGCGGTGCAGCATTGACCACCGTGAATATTTTTGAAGGCATCAAAGATAACGAGAATAAAGGAAGCTAATAGCATAAAAGGCAAAGGTTTATGGAGATCTTAATTCCATCTTTTTTGTGCCTTCGTAATAATTACCTGCCATTCATAACAACATGTTTTCTAGACAGGGAGAAGTCATCAGAAACATCTTGAGGGGGGGAAATTACACCGATCTCAATCACAGCGCTAATCATAAAGTAATTATCATCGCTGAGATTGGCATAAGAATGATCATTAGCTAGGTATTAAATTGCAATCATCTGTCTCAAAAATCTAATAAAGAATCTGTTTGATCAATATTCAGAACCATTAGCCAGACTGTCAAAGCTGCTTCCCTTATTTTTAGTTTCAGAAACAAGAAGGGCCTCTTTGCATCCGTGGGACTTTTTTTTATTTTGTATTTTTTTGCTTTTTACCAAATAGCTTTTGGTCCTTAATTAACCTGAAGTTGGCAGGAAACAAGAAAGAAGCAGGGAAATCAGGTGCAGAAAATTCTTCCCTGGAGCAGAGACAATTTTTTAATAAAGCAAGATCTTTTTTTTTATCTGAACGTTGCTTAGTAGAAGCCCAATTTAAATGTGACACCCAAACGTGTGCTTTTCCATTTTAAACTTACACTTCTGGGATTCAACATGCTCAGAACCATAAACCAATGGGAAGCCCAATCTTATACAGCTGAGGAGGCAGCTGAAGTTTGTCCCTATGGGGCTTCTTTGATCCACGCCAGCTTTAGAGCTGGTGCAAATCTCAGAAACCTGTGTAGGGCTGCCAGGGCCAGGAATAGGGGTCAGGATGCGGTATGTGCCACTGCCCCCCTGTCCTACTGCTTCCCAGGCCCAATTCTCCCTCCCCAAGAAGAAAGAGGTTCCTTCTCTCTATGTCACTGTGTTCTGCTTACCAACCAATGGAGGTTACATTAGTTCCCTTGCCCAGGGGTAAGCCTCCATTGCCCTGATAGGCCTCTTCGGATTTGACCACTAATGTTGGTGGCACAAGTCAGAGTAGATCCAGGTAGGTGGATCAAGATTGGGTAGGGGCATAGGATATTGGCAAAGCTGCTGCCACTGAGGTGACCCCTTCCCAACCGTGACACACTTCCTTCCCCACCTCAGTCTCTGCTCCATTCCTCACCTCCCATGCGCCACCATCTGAGTGATACCTGACCTAGACTGGTGGGGCATTTTAATGGCATTGAATTGGCATCCGTGGAGATACATTGGCACATGTTGAGGAGAGGATTTGGCTGCAGGAGTGTTTTGTGATGGATCATCTCAGCAAACTAGGCTAATCCCCCTCCCCTGTGTTTATAAAAATATGACCAAAGAGATACAGAGAAATCTCTTTCCCTTTTGCCTTCATTTACTGTATCTTCCAGCTGAAGATCGAGGAAATGAAATGCCATAGAGAAACAGCACTGGCAATGGAGCCTTTTCATGTAAGAGCTGACAGTGTAAACCCCTCTCTTGTTTGTGTGTGAAAGAGCCACGATACAGTCCTGACTTCTTAACCTCCGGCTCTCCCAAGCTGGTGATTCAGAAATCCAACATGAAGGAAATAAACAAACAACCCAGACTCTGCACAATGTACAGTTGTTTGAACTCTCCAGTTTCAGATGCACAGCTGACAGGTATACTTCCATACATGCACCACCCCCCACATCCCTAGCAGTGCAGCATGACGCTAGTACAAGGGTCTCCAAACACCGGCCCAGGGGCCAGATGCAGCCCGCAGCAAGCCTCTTTCCGGCTGGCGTCCAACCTCTTGTCCCCTGAAAGCCCCTGGCCCACTCAACTGAACATGACCAGAACTGTGGTCTGATTGTGTCTGGAGGATGTTCTGAGGGCCGGAGAGGTTGAATGAATGAGCCCATTTATTCATTTATTCACTCATCTAAGTTCCATCTCTAATTTATTTATTTAAATTTTATATTTAAATTTTTTCCCGACCTTCCACACCATGCCAGATATTTAATGAGCCCTCTGGCCAAAAAGTTTGGAGACCCCTGCTCTAGTACAACTGCACTATGAACTACAATGGAAAATTCTATTTCAGGAACTTTGATTGTCTTGGGGTAAAGATATTAGGCTGCAATCCTAACCACACTTTCCTGAGAGTAAGCCCCATTGAACAAAATAGAACTTACTTCTGAGTAGATCTGATTGTGCCCTTAGTGTATTGCTTAGTCAGGTGACCAAAATGTATATCACAGGAGTTGTTGCTAAATTTGCTTTGCTGGTTGCAAGTAGAACAACATTTTACTATGTACGTATAATACAATATTTTGTTTTGTAGTGTTGTTTAATTTTGTTTAATGTAGTGTTGTTTTTTAATGTGCCAGTATTCTGCAGAATTTTTGTTTTCTGTTATCAACTGTAATAGTTGATATTGTTTATCGATTACAATTAGAAATTGTAATCAACTGAAGGCTAGGGATTGTAGACTGAGGATTATACAGGTCTTCTTTAAAGTTGGGAAATCAATTGTTAGTTCATTAGTTAAATATACAGAGGTTCCTGCTCTATTTAGAGATTAACCTTGCTGGAAAAGAGAAAAAAAAAATCACCTGTAAAGTCGTGGATAGGCAATGAATAAGAAATCAAGGTAAACCTAATACTATATCAAAGCAATAATGCCTTAAATCTCCTCTGTCCATGGTTCTAAACAATGTAGCAGGATTGAAGAAATAAAAAAAGAGATTGCGAAATGAAAGCTCATCTTTCAAAGCTCCCCTAAAAGATACATTTTAGACAAATGCAATTTAATTAGCTGGCTACAGTAATAAACAGAGAGGATTCAATTGGCTTATGCTATAAAAAAAGGTCAGGTTTGATGAGCTGACCTTGACGTCAGTGCAGCTATAAAGGCTCAGAATAAAATTTGAAACCAGGGAGGTAAGTTGGGCTTTGAAAACCAGGTCTCAGAGATGCTATCAGGAAAAAAAGAGGAAAAAAAAAAAAAAAGCATAGAAGTAAATAGCTGCACAGACAAAGTGAAGAAAAACTTCACACAACTTGTGAAAAGTAAGATCTTTTATTATATTGTCTGCAGTGGCAAACTACTTTTTTTGCATTCATAATGAGCACAATTTTTCTCTTCCCCAACCTTTCAGCTATGTGTGAATTGGTGGTTCTAGGCCAGAGATTTTTTTATTTTTATTTTGTGGAAATCCCTGCAAGATGAGGGCCCTCCTATTCTCCCCCATTTATCGACTTGTTCACACACATACATACACACGCAGCCCAAACCTAAGCTGCATTGGTACAGTGGGGACACACGGTCCCTGCTGTATCCAGTGCGGCTTAGGAACAGGCTGGAGGTCTCTTTGGGGTAAGGGGATATTTTCCACCTTACCTCATAAGAACATAAGAACATAAGAACAGCCCCACTGGATCAGGCCATAGGCCCATCTAGTCCAGCTTCCTGTATCTCACAGCGGCCCACCAAATGCCCCAGGGAGCACACCAGATAACAAGAGACCTCATCCTGGTGCTCTCCCCTACATCTGGCATTCTGACTTAACCCATTCCTAAAATCAGGAGGTTGCGCATACACATCATGGCTTGTACCCCATAATGGATTTTTCCTCCAGAAACTCATCCAATCCCCTTTTAAAGGCGTCTAGGCTAGACGCCAGCACCACATCCTGTGGCAAGGAATTCCACAGACCGACCACGCGCTGAGTAAACAAATATTTTCTTTTGTCTGTCCTAACCCGCCCAACACTCAATTTTAGTGGATGTCCCCTGGTTCTGGTATTATGTGAGAGTGTAAAGAGCATCTCCCTATCCACTCTGTCCATCCCCTGCATAATTTTGTATGTCTCAATCATGTCCCCCCTCAAGCGTCTCTTTTCTAGGCTGAAGAGGCCCAAACGCCGTAGCCTTTCCTCATAAGGAAGGTGCCCCAGCCCCGTAATCATCTTAGTCGCTCTCTTTTGCACCTTTTCCATTTCCACTATGTCTTTTTTGAGATGCGGCGACCAGAACTGGACACAATACTCCAGGTGTGGCCTTACCATAGATTTGTACAACGGCATTATAATACTAACCGTTTTGTTCTCAATACCCTTCCTAATGATCCCAAGCATAGAATTGGCCTTCTTCACTGCCACCGCACATTGGGTCGACACTTTCATCGACCTGTCCACCACCACCCCAAGATCTCTCTCCTGATCTGTCACAGACAGTTCAGAACCCATCAGCCTATATCTAAAGTTTTGATTTTTTGCCCCAATGTGCATGACTTTACACTTACTGACATTGAAGCGCATCTGCCATTTTGCTGCCCATTCTGCCAGTCTGGAGAGATCCTTCTGGAGCTCCTCACAATCACTTCTGGTCTTTACCACTCCGAAAAGTTTGGTGTCGTCTGCAAACTTAGCCACTTCACTGCTCAACCCTGTCTCCAGGTCATTTATGAAGAGGTTGAAAAGCACCGGTCCCAGGACAGATCCTTGGGGCACACCACTTTTCACCTCTCTCCATTGTGAAAATTGCCCATTGACACCCACTCTCTGCTTCCTGGCCTCCAACCAGTTCTCAATCCAGGAGAGGACCTGTCCTCTAATTCCCTGACTGTGGAGTTTTTTCAGTAGCCTTTGGTGAGGGACCGTGTCAAACGCCTTCTGAAAGTCCAGATATATAATGTCCACGGGTTCTCCCGTACTTTCCACGGGACAGAAAGTAATACCTCAAGTAATGCCCCAACCTGCCCAATAGGACTTCACAGTGCCAGCTATTTTAACTGGTGCAAGTCTGAGCAGTCCCATGTAGGGTGTTTGGGCCCAGGAGGAGGATAGGATAGGACAGAGCCCAGCACCACCTACCCCACCCCCATCTGTGCCTGATCCATCCCCTGTTCCCACCTCCCTCTTGAAGAAATGCCCTTCCCCCCTTCAATCTCCTGCCTCCAATCCCCGCCTCCAACCCAGTCCCTCTGCTGCCCAGCACACTTCTTATCTCCACTGGTGGCCAATTTTAAGGATGCAGCATCAGCAGGGCAGCATAGGCCTCCTCACCAGCTCTGCTTACTCACTGGGTGCTGCAAACATGCTTCACGGTACATTTGCAACACCCTCAGCTGGTACAGGGACCACTGGCATGGGGTCTCAGGGAACCCAGGGGGTGTTTGCCTGTGGAGAACCACTCACATTTCTGTTAGCTTCCAGTCTTACCCCACCATCTTGAGCACCATCTCAGAGATTCAAGCTGAACCTTCACAATCCTAGCAATGATGAGAGGCCAATGATGAATGATCTCTGAAAGGTTGTCACCTTCTAGCCTATAGACTTCAAGGCAAGATTCAGGTTCATAAAGTTCACAGAATGAATGGTGAAGAGCATCCCCTGGAACCTCACCACGTTTTTCCCATTGGCTCAATGATTCAGTAGCCACTGATTCAGTATCCACAAGGTTTTCCAGGAACCTAACCCTAGCAGATAACAAGAACTGACTGTACATACGCACATACATGCTTACATGCAGAATCCTTGCCAGCTTGAAATGGCATGTCATCTTAAGAGAGATCATCAGAGAGGTATCCATCAATACTCCCTTAATTTGTCTCACTCATAGTAGCAAATGAAATCCACCTGCTTGGAATATGGAAGGAAGTAAAATCACTGTTAACTCAATCTGTGTGTCAGCCTTTCCAATGTGACACCAATTTAAGCACAGTAAGCAAAGTAAATTATTTTAATTTAATCCAATCACTCTCATCAACCCAATCACTCTCGCGGTGTGCACCCCTAAATTCCTAAACAGGTCGCACGCATGTTACAACAGAATGGCAGTTTGAGTCATAGAATTCCTGCTCTTTCCTGTCTTGCTAATACTGAGAGGTGAGGTGTTAAATCTTAACAAGTGTAACACATTTAAGTCATTCGCATGCCAGTAAATCAATGAGGATGAGGAATCTGAATGGGAGTTTGAGAAGTGTCTGCCGAGAGGCAGAGGGCAAGTACGCTGAGGCAATTAGGAGAGAGAGTGAAGGGTTTAAGGCAACTGAGGGAGAGGCAGGGAAATGAACAGACTGTTAAGTTGCTTAATAGTCTAAGAATGGACCATGAATTATTATTAGTATCCTGTAAATAACAGCCCAATCTTATCCTCCACCATTATTGATGATCAGGGATGAGCAATTTGATTGGTAAGACTTGGACTTGAGTTGCCAAACACGTGTGTTTTCCCGGACTCCTGCGGACTCGAGTCACAAGTGTTTTGAAACTGGAAGTGCCACTTTGCAGCAATGGGCATCCTAGCTTTGCCACAGCTGCAAAGGACCTTGTGCTGCCAGAATGCAAATTTCAGAAGTGCAAGCCCAGATAGGATTGGGTGTCAGACATCATCACAAGAAGAGCCCAGTGGGATCAAACCAGAAGTTCATCACATCCAGCATTCTGCTTCCAAAAGCAGTCAGCTGGATGCTTTTGGTCAACCTACAAGCAGAGCAGGAAGGCAAGAGTGAAGATACAGGTGACCCCCCCCCCCTTATCCAAGGGGATATGTTCCTTGTCCACCCCCCACCCCCCATGGATAAGAGAGAACCCTATAAGGAGTTTCTCTGCCACTGCCCTTCATGCCCAAACTTTCACGTATCTTCTTTACCCTGGCTCCAAGGAAGCATGTCCTACAGTGGAAATGGAAAAGGTGAAGAAGAGAGCAACCAAAATTATTACAGGGTTGGGCACCTCCCTTATGAGGAAAAGCTACCACGTTTGGGGCTCTTCAACCTAGAAAAAAGGCCCTGAGGCCCTGAGGGGGGACATGATTGAGACATACAAAATTATGCAGGGGATGGACAGAGTGGATAGAGAGATGCTCTTTACACTCTCACACAACACCAGAACCAGGGGACATCCACTAAAATTGAGTGTCACGACAGACACTAAACTAAACTAAACTAAAATTAGGACTAAACTAAAATTAGGACAGACAAAAGAAAATATTTCTTTACTCAGTGTGGAACTTCTTGCCACGGGATGTGGTGATCCTTGAGTGAAGGATGTAATAAAAATGTAATAATTATGTGCAGGATACATTTTATTTATTGAATGCAATTGCATCACCCCCCCCCCCAAAAAAAAAAAAATGATCGAGTCTAAATGCCTTTAAAAGGGATCTGGAGGAAAAGAGCATCACAGGCTACAAGCCATAATGGGTATGTGCAAACTCCTGATTTTAGAAATTTTACAAGCATGCCAGAGTGTGCCAAGGGAGTGTGCCAAGGGAGTGGCAACAGGATGCAGATCTCTTGTGTACTCTCTGAACCATCTAGTGGGCCACTTTGAGATAAAGGAAGCTGGACTAGATGGGCCTTTGGCCTGATCCAGTGGGGCTGTTCTTATGTTCTTAACTACAATTCCCAGGAAGCCTTGCAGGTCTCTTGTTATCAGGTGTGCTGCCTGGGGCATTTATTGGGCCGCTGTGAGATACAGGAAGCTGGACTAGATGGGCCTTTGGCCTGATCCAGTGGGGCTGTTCTTATGTTCTTAACTACAATTCCCAGGAGGCCTTGCAGGTCTCTTGTTATCTGATGTGCTCCCTGGGGCATTTGGTGGGCCGCTGTGAGATACAGGAAGCTGGACTAGATGGGCCTTTGGCCTGATCCAGTGGGGCTCTTCTGATGTTCTTATGTTGTTTTATAAAATACTAGAAGAGGAACATGACAAGTAGGCAGACAGCCTGAACAACAGAATGTCACAGCCAGAATGTTAACAGTAGCTCCCTGTTAATGTTTGCTTACTCTCCTCTCTCTAACGCCCAGGCTGCCTGCCTGCTTGTTGCGCTACTTTTTTGGTGCTCTGTAAAAGGAAGAAGCCTGCTTGTTTGGCACCAGGATAAAGAAAATAAACAAAGGCAATGGGTGTGGGGGTGCAGGTGAAGTTGCCCCCCTGCTACGTATAAGAGCACACCACTTTAAAAGGTATTTAAAAGGTGCCTCTTTGCCAACTTGTCTTCTGCGGTTTTTGGAATGGTGCCTCAGCAATGACTTGTAAAAAATATATAATTTCTAAGAACATAAGAACAGCCCCACTGGATCAGGCCATAGGCCCATGTAGTCCACCTTCCTGTATCTCACAGTGGCCCACCAAATGCCCCAGGGAGCACACCAGATAACAAGAGACCTCATCCTGGTGCCCTCCCTTACATCTGATATAGCCCATTTCTAAAATCAGGAGGTTGCACATACACATCATGGCTTGTAACCCATAATGGATTTTCCCCCATAAACTTGTCCAATCCCCTTTTAAAGGCATCCAGGCCAGATCCCGTCACCACATCATGTGGCAAGGAGTTCCACAGACCAACCACATACTGAGTAAAGAAATACTTTCTTTTGTCTGTCCTAACCCTCCCAACACTCAATTTTAGCGGCTGTCCCCTGGTTCTGGTGTTGCTTGAGAGGAAAAGAGCATCTCTCTATCCACTCTGTCCATCCCCTGCATAATTTTGTATGTCTCAATCATGCCCCCCCTCAGGCGTCTCTTTTCTTGGCTGAAGAGGCCCAAACGCCGTAGCCTCTCCTCATAAGGAAGGTGCCCCAGCCCAGCAATCATCTTAGTTGCCCTCTTTTGCACCTTTTCCATTTCCACTATGTCCTTTTTGAGATGCGGCGACCAAAACCGGACACAATATTCCAGTTTTTGTATTGTGGTCACAATTTCTGGTCACAAACGCTATGGCAAGGGAATACAGATTGTAATTTATTGGTTTGCTGTTGGTGTGTCACCAGAACATATTTCCACAGTTGCATTGCCAACACTCAAGTATCAAGCAAACACATTAAAGATCAATAAAGAGTCTGCAATCAATCTCCCAGCAAACGCTGAAAAAAAGAATGCCTGTATTGTTTTTCAAGTATTCTTGACAGTTTTACAAAGATGTAGCAAAAGGCAAAGGGGGAAAGAAAAAGAGGTAGTGTGGAGGTAAAAATAAAGATTTGGGTGCTGAAAAGAGCATGAACACTTGACTGGTGTCTTCCATGCTTGTTCAGTAGAAGTCATAGAAAAGAGCCAATGACCTTGGTTAGCTCTTTACTGTTACTTTTAATGAACAAGAAAAGAAGAGGCTGAATCCCCTATAAAAACAAATTTTCATGTGTGGGGGTCTAGAAGCTTTGCTTTAAACAACACAAGAAAAAAAAAAACAAACTACAATGGACAGGAACTGTAAACTATTTTTGCACCTGTATTGGAATTGCAGAAGATCTGGGGAGGAGATAGGAAGTGGTGTCAGCTGTGGCCCTTTACTCTGTTAAACCTGGGGAACACAGGGTTAAGGCCTGGGCTTTGAGCAGAGGGTGTGCAGCACTGCTGCAGTCGCTAGAGGCAAGGAGGTCTTCAGGTATATAAGGAGTACCTGATGTAGGGGGAGTTGTGTGGGTTGTAGCTGGAGATAGAGTGGAGGAGGGAGGAGGGACAGACTGACTCTGGCTAAACTGACCTGTTGACTCACGGCTCTACTTATTGGAATGACTCTTTGGCTAATTGATTTTCTGGCACACCAACTCACAGACTGGTGGACAAACAATTAACTGGTACCCTGACTTATAGACTGGGGGACGGACCACAAACCGGCACCCTGACTGATCGACTAACTAATGGACTAATCCAACAGAGACTGCCCAGTGGTGGAGAGCTGAGGTGGTGCTGCTATACCCAAAAGGACTGCTACTTGAAGGAGGGATCCGGTAGACTTACAGGCAAGCCAGCCACCTACTAGTGTCCTCTCTGCTGGTGCTGGGGTACAGTGGTAGTTTTTGCAGGCTGCTAGATCTAACTGTGGTTAAGCTAGGGGAATTAATTAGTTTAAAGTGGGAATAAATTCTTTAGGTAAAGCTCAGAACAGGAACTTGGCAAGACAGCATCATCAAAATTGCAGTAAGCCTATATTCCCAAACTCATTAAACATATCTGGAAGAATATACAGTCTGACCTGGGTATCCACGGAGGATCTGTTCTGAAACCCCCACGAATATTGAAATCCGCAGACACCGAGGTTGCCATTTAAATGCCTTTAACATGAGAAAAAAAATGCCAAAATCACACTTATTACCTTCGTGTGGTCAAACCGTGTGGTTTCCAAGGCTCTCAGGGGGAAAAATAGCTCAAAAGACGCGCTTGCGGGTCACACAGTTCCTCGCTCCTTCCAGTGTCATCTCAGAAGGTATCTCAATGCATCTACATTATCAAAGTCTATATCATAGTCACCATGTATATACCAGGGTGTAAAGTGCTTCATATGTATGGTCTTGATGTTATCCACACGACGATTCTGAAAGTTAATTAAATATTCTTAGCGAGTTCATGACAAAGACATAATTTGAACCAGGGTCGCCCTGACATGCAGTTCATTCACTTTAGCCACTGCACCAACAGTAAGCAACATTCTTGAAGGCAGACACAGAAACACTCCTTAAATTCACAGTCATACTCCATAATACCACTTGTCACTTTCCCATCGGTACAGCCTTCCCATCAACAGCACAAGCAACCAAGCTCCAGACAATCCTGTGGACAATCCTTGAGCTGGGAGACTGCAGAGTTGGGTTGCTCTTCAGTCATGATCAGTGGTGAGCTTCTGTGATTGGGCAGCCGCACAAATTTCTGCTAGAGATGAAGGTGTCTTGGACTTGCAACTTTTTTTCCCTGGTAACTGCTGCTATTACTTACTCCAGGGACTGCATCATTGCCGATTCGTGTCTGAGAGCTTAGCCTCTAGACCATTCTGGATGTTTAGGATTTGCTGATACTGAAGAAACTACAGAGAATCAGATCATTCAACAGCTGGATAGAGCAGATACAGAAACTCCTTTTCATATAATACCAGAACCAGGGAACATCCACTAAAGTTGAGTGTTGGGAGAGTTAGGCAGACAAAAGAAAATATTTCTTGAACCAGCGTGTAATGAGTCTGTGGAACTAATTACACCTGGTCTGCCTGTATAAACAAAGTTAATCCTAATAATCTCTACATCTCTACTAATAACACCTGACATCATCTGGAAGTGATGTCATGGCCAGAAGTGACATCATCAAGCAGGAAGATTTCTAACACCCCCGTATCACAAAATCAAATTAATCAATCAATCAAGTAAATCAAGCATTTTCAATAAGTATAAGTGTAAAAATTTATTTAAAGACGAACCCTCCTAACCTTCCCAAGCAGTTGCTGATCTGTTTAAAGAAATTCCCCAAGCATGCCAAAGGCTGCAATTCCATCCACACTGATCCATAAGAACATAAGAACAGCCTCACTGGATCAGGCCATAGGCTCATCTAGTCCAGCTTCCTGTATCTCACAGCAGCCCACCAAATGCCCCAGGGAGCACACCAGATAACAAGAGACCTGCATCCTGGTCCCCTCCCTTGCATTGACATTCTGACATAGCCCATTTCTAAAATCAGGAGGTTGCACATACACATCATGGCTTGTAACCCGTAATGGATTTTTCCTCCAGAAACTTTTCCAATCCCCCTTTAAAGGCATCCGGGCCAGATGCCATCACCACATCCTGTGGCAAGGAGTTCCACAGACCAACCACACACTAAAGAAATATTTTCTTTTGTCTGTCCTAACCCTCCCAACACTCAATTTTAGTGGATGACCCCTGGTTCTGGTGTTATGCAAGAGTGTAAAGAGCATCTCTCTATCCACTTTATCCTTCCCATGCATAATTTTGTATGTCTCAATCATGTCCCCCCTCAGGCATCTCTTTTCTAGGCTGAAGAGGCCCAAACACTGTAGCCTTTCCTCATAAGGAAGGTGCCCCAGCCCAGTAATCATCTTAGTCACTCTCTTTTGCACCTTTTCCATTTCCACTATATCCTTTTTGAGATGTGGCGACCAGAACTGGACGCAATACTCCAGGTGTGGCCTTACCATCGATTTGTACCATCGATTTTGATATTAGTCATTTTGTTCTCAATACATTTTCCCAGGAGTAAGCCCCATTGAGTATCATTGTTAAATATACATAGTAGCCTGTTAAAAGTACAGGTCTGTTACATTTCCCCATATATGAAAAATGAAATGCACATTGAAATGAATGGGGATCCACCTGAAATTGGCTCAAAACTCACCTCGTGGGTCCTGACCCACAGTTTGAGAAACACTTATCTAATGTACTTGAATTCTGTGTGTACTTGTGAATATGTGAGCCTAAGGTAGGATACCCAGACTTGTCTCACATGGACCCCTGATGTTCTATTCAAATAGTTTTTAATGCACCTGATAGTTTGGTAGTCATTTTTGGAAATGAATTGCAAATGATGAATTACTTTTTAAAATTATTCCTACTTTTTATTACCTGCTGTAATACTATTCCCTTCATCAGTGTTAATTTGGAGAGCTTCATTCTTGGCAGAAGGTCTATTAAACAGAATGAGCAATAGCCCGACAGTCTAATTGAAAGTGAGCTCAAAGCCATTTTCACAAGGATCAGGGTGCTGTAGGTTTTTTTTTTTCCCCTTCCTTGTCTGTCTGTATAAACAAAGTTAATCCTAATAATCTCTTCATCTCTACTAATAACTCCTGGCCTTTTCATCCCAAAAAATGAACCAGACATGTCTTAGATAAATAATTTCTCATATATAAATAAAGCGATTGACCTTCCCCCAACCTCTGGCCTTCTGAGATTTAGTTTGTAGCAGTTTGATTGCGATCATTTGCCTGTAGATACTGCTTCAAGTGTTAAATTGTTATATATTTCCCCGGCTGAGTGATATTTATGCAATATTATGCAATGATATTTGTGCCCTTTACAGCTTAGGACCCACATATTTGAGAGACCATCTTCTTCCATACAGTCTAGCCCAGGGGTGCCCAAGCCCCGGCCCTGGGGCCACTTGCGGCCCTCAAGGCCTCTCAATGCAGCCCTCAAGGAGCCCCCAGTCTCCAATGAGCCGAGCCCGCACTGGCCTGACGCAACTGCTCTCAGCATGAGGGCGACTGTTTGACCTCTCGCGTTAGCTATGGGATGAGGGCTCCCTCCACTGCTTGCTGTTTCACGTCTGTGATGCAGCAGTGGCAGCAAAGGAAAGGCCGGCCTTCCTTTGTGCAAGGCCTTTTACAGGCCATGAGCTATTGCAAGACCTTCATTCATTCATATAAGTTCATCTTTAATATATTCATTTATGTTTGCTTATGTAAATTTATTCAAATTTTAAATGTAAATTAATTCTTCCCCCCCCCCGGCCCCTGACACAGTGTCAGAGAGACAGTGTGGCCCTCCTGCCAAAAACTTTGGACACCCCTGGTCTAGCCTATTCCCTTCAGTCATCTGAGAGTGTCCTCTTGGTTGTGTGGCCATTAAGAGAGGTAAGGATGGTGGTGGCCAAAAATAGGGCCTTCTCGGTGGTGGTGCCTGTACTATAGAATTTCCTTTGAGCTGAGAACAGCTTTTTCATTATTCTTTCAGTGAGACCTGAAGTTGTTTTTATTCTGAAGAACCCTTGATCTTAGGGTATGTTTAGTAATTTATTGAATGTTTTATGTTGCTTTCTTATGCTAGCTTTTAATGTGCATTTTATAGTTGTATATTTTATAGTTGATGTATTTTATCTTATCACTATTTTAAGAACATAAGAAGAGACTGGCTGGGTCAGGCCATAGGCCCATCTAGTCCAGCTTCCTGTATCTCACAGCGGCCCACCACATGCCTCTGTAGAGCACACAAGACAACAAGATGCTTGCATCCTGTTGCCACTCCCTTGCACATGGCATTCTGAGGTAGCCTAAAACCAGGAGGTTGCTCATACCATCAAGGCTTATAACCTGTGATGGACTTTCCCCCCATCAATCTGTCCAATACCCTTTTAAAGGCATCTAGGCCAGAGGCCATCACCACATCCTGTGGCGAGGAGTTCCACAGACTAACAACACTCTAGGTAAAGAAATATTTTCTTTTGTCTGTTCTAACTTTCCCAACACTCCATTTTAGTTAATGTCCCTGGTTCTGGAGTTGTGGGAGAAGAGAAAGTGCATCCCTCTAGCCACACTATCCATCTCCTGCATAATTTTGTATGTCTCAAACATATCCCCCGCTTAGGAGCCTTTTGTCCTGGGCTGATGAGCTCCAAATGCTGTAACCTTTCCTCATAATAGACCAGACCAGTAATAATTTTGGTTGCTCTCTTCTGCACCTTTTCCATTTCCACTGTAGGACATGCTTCCTTGGAGGCAGGGTAAAGAAGATACATGAAAGTAATGGGCACAGTAGGTGGTGGCAGAGAAGTATTGTACCCCAGCCTAATATTCATGAGTCCATTAACCTCACATTTTAATTGGTTGTTAGCTGCCTTGGGTGCCTTTGAGGAGGGGTAAAACTCAATCAATCAATCAATCAATCAATCAATCAATCAATCAATCAATCAATCAATATGGCTAGAACTCCTTGCCAAAGGACCCGGTGACAGCATCTGACCTGGATGCCTTTAAAAGGGGATTGGACAAGTTTCTGGAGGAAAAATCCATTACGGGTTACAAGCCATGATGTGTATGCGCAACCTCCTGATTTTAGAATTGGGCTATGCCAGATGCAAGGGAGGGCACCAGGATGCAGGTTTCTTGTCATCTGGTGTGCTCTGTGGGGCATTTGGTGGGCTGTTGTGAGATACAGGAAGCTGGACTAGATGGGCCTATGGCCTGATCCAGTGGGGCTGTTCTTATGTTCTTAGAAATTATATATTTTTTACAAGTCATTGCTGAGGCACCATTCCAAAAACCGCAGAAGACAAGTTGGCAAAGAGGCACCTTTTAAATACCTTTTAAAGTGGTGTGCTCTTATGTTCTAATGGTCGGTCTGTTGAACTCCTTGCTGCAGGATGTGGTGACGGCATCTGGCCTGGATGCATTTAAAAGGGGATTGGACAGGTTTCTGGAGGAAAAATCCATTATGGGTTACAAGCCATGATGTGTATGTGCAACCTCCTGATTTTAGAAATGGGCTATGTAAGAATGCCAATGCAAGAAGGAGGGCACCAGGATGCAGGTCTCTTGTTACCTGGTGTGCTCCCTGGGGCATTTGGTGGGCCGCTGTGGTATACAGGAAGCTGGTCTAGATGGGCCTATGGCCTGATCCAGTGGGGCTGTTCTTATGTTCTTAGAAGGTATGTCTACATCTGCATCCCAGTTAAACTAGAGTTCTTGGTTGTAAAGCAGTTGTAGTTTTAGTGCTGCTGAGATCAATGAGACAATCGGCTGGCAACAAAGCATTTCAGTTTAACAAGCCTATAGGTGGGCTGTTTTCTGCCCCTAGTTGAGAAAATCAAATGTATTGTTAAGGAACCCCTGGAACCAAACACTAAAGTTCATACCCTGATAGACTGAGAAGTGGCTGACATTTAATGTGTTTAAAGGAACTACTAATTTTAATTTGGGCTCAAGGACTCCTTGAGTGTATGGATCTATCCCGTATTCCAACTCCCGTTCACCCTGCCTGACTCCCATTAACCTCCCATCAATATAGACTCCTGTCGCTGATTTACTTTAGTCAATACTGTTACTCTACAGTCATTCCCACTTTACAAAAGATTCGGTCCTTCTCAGCTGGGAGCTATTTGCCATGCCAGTCGAGTGCTTTGAGATCATGTACTAATAATTTCGGTGCGATCGCTCATTTGTTTACCAAGTTAAGCATATGCTTTTGGTAATTTGCTGGGTCGGTGAGAGAAGAACCAGAAGTGAGAGGAGCACGTCTGTGTGCTTAATAATAATAATAATAATAATAATAATAATAATAATAATAATAATAATAATAATAAACTTGATTTTTATCCCGCCCTTCTCCCCAAAGGGACCCAGGGCGGCTTAAACATGAATCTACCCCCAATTAAATACCCACCCATTACTTGACTCTTTGCAAATGTCTCTCCATGAGAGTTTTTCTCCCAGCTGGGGGAGGACTCCTAGTATCATAGCTAGAGATGTTCTTAAACATTTTTGTTTTTTCCCCACAGATTTCATTCCCCCCCCCCCAAGGTGTTATGTGTTTTTATTCCAAGGGTCCATTTTTATAAATCATTATAAATTATAATTGCTTTAAAAGTGTACTATGTGGGTGATGTAGGTGGTATAGTGACAGCAGATGCAGCAACAAGACATTACACAGTTCAGCGGTGTCTTTAGGAGGTGTGGGGGGGTGTGGGCCACACCGGATGCGCACAAGGGAGTGACACCACTACACACCAAAATGTTTAAATCTTGGTATTTTCAAATAATACCATCATGTTATATATCATTCTATGTGTAATTTCATGCAGAATGCAATGAAACAAACCATGCTGAAATATCTCTATTTTATCAAAAGTTATATTCAAAAAATGAGTGGGACGATGCACAAAGTGTGGCCCTGCCCACTGCATGGGAGGAAATTCATCATGGGGTGACATGTTGGCCTCCAGCACCAGGCGGTGCAAACCCTAGTGATGCCACTGACAGTCAATTAGTTGTTAGAATTTTTATTTACAGATTTTGGGCATGTGTTGTTGTTTTTAAACAAAAATGAGAAGTGCAGAAAGTGGTGTTATGTGTTTTTTATTTCATTGTCACCGAAACATCACACCTCTAACCGTAGCTCATCTGAGAGGAAAAGCACTTGGAAAGTGAGAACAGAATGCAGAGAGGTCAGTGAAAAACAGGGGCGAGGTGATGCACTCATCCTGCATACCATTTATGCTGCTAAAAATGAACACCACACCCTCTTTATGTATGATTGGGACACACCTGTGGACCTTTTGAGGCACATCAATGTGTCATGGCAAACCGGTTGAAATTACTGCCCAGGAGCTTTTCCTTAGCACTACCTCTGTGACATTTTCTCAGTGACTTCCTCAAACTGTTTAGCACAGGGACCCATTTTTTAAAATGACAATATGCCTGAACTCTCCAGAAGTGATGTCATTGATCTGGAAGTGGTGTCATGTCTGAAAGTGACATCAATATAGCTAAGCCACAATCAACCAAAGGTCCCATTCCATAGCATGCTCCTGCTGTTATTTATTTACCCCCTCATAGTGCTGCACAACTGGAGATAATCTCTTTAAAGAAAAGGAGACTATGTGGGATGGAATCTTTGTTCAGTGCATTGATTTTTGACTTGGCTGACTATTCCTTTTCTCTTTTCATTTTTTTTTCTTTTAGCAGGCTGTACATTTTGACATTCTGTATATGTTGAATCTCTGATTTAATTCTAGCATTTCCATAATCATGGGAAGTTCCCTTTAAGGGAAAGTAACACCTCAAGGAAATGAATATTGATCATAGTGACTTAAAAAACAAAAACAACTGAACAATGCTAAAATTGAGAAGGCCCAGTTGTATCCGCAGAAGATAAATGACAGAGAGTGTACTGTACATTTCATAAATTAGCACTTTATTTAAATGTGTGAAGACTCCATTGCAGGCCAGGAGAGACCACATGTTCTTATTTTTTTAAAAATGAATTTAATATGCACTTCTAGCTTTAGCCAAGAGTATCTTGAGAAAGCAGAGAAATTCAGCCTGTCTCACCCCAGAGATAGCTGAGGGATATAGTGTTTGTCATAAAGAAACACTGTGCTTCAAAAAAAATGCTCTGCTTTGATGTTTTTCAACTAAAATACTTCCTCTTAAGGACACATGGCTGTTTTGTATCTTCAGATGTGACATGCTCCAATCTTCCAATTATATTGCACTGTGCCATCTCAGCATAGAACTTGATATTACCCAAAAGGCAAGGTAACTGCCAAAAATGGCATCCCATTGATGAGTTTCTGCTCCTCTCTTTCACGATGCACATTAGTAGGTAAGCATGATGTTGTCACATTGTGTGTTTGCCTGCACCATTAACTGTAATCAGTTATGTGGATCCTGGTTGGGGAAGAACTCAGCTTTCTAATATTATGTATTATAGGGAAGAATTAGGGGGACTTACTGTGACGCCACTGTCACCCCCACCCTGGGTAGGGAGGTCCAAGTCATATGGGTTATTCTCAAGGAATCAGAAAGCTAGATATACAACGTAATACAGTCGGCCCTTGATATTTGCGGGGGATCCATTCCCAGTCCTCCCATGGATATAGATATCAGGGGATAATTGAATCCGTGGAAAAGGATTCCACACTCTACCTCTTGGATGTGACTGGAAGATTCTTCAGGTCATGTCCAGGAGGTACAGTGAGGCCCTCCTGATGCAGGTCGGACCTGCGCTGAGTCAAATCCACGGGTCCTGAACCACAGATAAGGAGGGCCTATTGTAACTTCTTTTCTCAGGAGATTTATATTGCAGTCACATTTCTCTGGCTTCCCCATGAGAGAAGATAACTTTTCTTCCTGATTCTCCTCTGTATTGCCTATGTGGTCTTGCTTTAAAGCAAGGGTCTCCAAACCCTGGCCCGGGGGCCAGATGCGGCCCACAGCGAGCCTCTATCCGGCCTGCTGCCAGCCTCTTGTCCCCTGAAAGCCTCTGGTCCACTCGACTGAACATGACCAGAGCTATGCTCTGATTGCATCTGGAGGGTGTTCTGAGGGTCGGAGAGGCTGAGTGAATGAGCCCACTCATTCATTTATTCACCTAAGTTCCATCTTTAATTTATTTATTTAAATTTTGTTTTTAAATTTTTTTCCAGCCCTCAACACCATACCAGATATTGATGCGGCCCTCTGGTCAAAAAGTTTGGAGACCCCTGCTTTAAAGTCTGGTGATTCAGGTCACCATCCTCAGGCACCTGCAATCTTACTCTTAAGCAGGTCACACTCCTTTGTGCTAGTAGCACTGTATGACTTCTTTCTAGGAGACGTGAACTCTGGCCTCTCTCACCAGCCACCCTTCATTAATCCCTCAGTTTTGGCCCTCACCCAGTAGTCATGTCCAAAGTTCTCCCCCAGTTGGTTGGTTAGGCACAAGTGGAACTGACAAAGGTGTATGAGTTCCAGGGTTAACCCTTACTGATTAGGATGGTTCCAGTCCAGAATGGCTCTGAAGGGAAGGGGGCCATTTGCACACTACATTGGGGCTCCCTGCAGAACTTAGTGCTTTACACCCCCTCTAGCTGTGCCACTGGGGTGTGGCACATCAGAAGCAAGGACACTCTTATTGTGGGTTCAATAACGGTTTGTATGACTATATTCACTCTTCATCTGTTGAGAATTACTATCAGTAATGTGCAAGGGCTAGGAAATGGGGTGTGCAAAATCAGATTTTGTCAATGAGGAAGCATTTGCAAAGGGAATGTGGAACAGTAGGTATTTCTCAGTGACAAAATGGAAATTTTTGTAAAATTTAAATCAAATTTTCACAGCATATACTACAAATTTTCAGCTTTTACTAAGGTTTCAGAATCCCCAAATTCAACATCCAAATTTTGAAAGTGAAATTTGACATCAACATAGACAATTCTCCTTTGACTGGCTACATGAATGAATTGACATAAAATTAACTAAGTGCTCTTGCTAACTAATCCCTAGATACGATTAAAATATTGACAGCAACTGCATTCCAGCTGTCAGATAGCATCAAATGTTGACTGCTATGCATCTCATACTGTCAAACATTAACATGTATTGCTTGTCAGCTGTCAAGAGCACGTCAATCCCTGATTCTGCAGAATCTTTGGATGTCAGTGGCTCATGCCAAATAGTAAATATTCACTGAATATTCACACACCTCGAAGCATTTGGGGCATGTTCAGAATTGAATCCCACATAAGAGAATTCTGAAGAGAACTGTAAGGAAGGGTGGGGGTAAATCCACCTCAGTTCTGGAACCTTTTTCCCCTTACCCAAATCAGAATTAAAGAAAAAAATTGACTGAACTGAGCTACTCAGCAAGATCAATTGATTTCTGCTTGTATGGGGAAAAAGATTAAATCCAATAAAATAACCAGGATGACTCAAGAATGTGAATACACAAAAGGCTTTTAAAAAAAATTTCTCTGAAAGTGTCAGTCATTCCTGTGAAAAGATTCAGTCATCTGCTTGATCGGTCATCCTAAACATGAAAATAAAAATAAAATAAAAACATGAAACATGAAAAACATGAAAATAAAAATCTACCAAGTTAAGACATGGTAGAATATAGACTTATAGACTATAGACTTATAGACTATAGAATATAGACTTGGTAGAATATATATATATATATATATATATATATATATATATATATATATATATATATATATATATATATATATTGCCATCACTTCCACAATCATCAAGCATTTTTATGTACCACTTTTCAGCCAAAGAAGTTCACCAACCAGTTTATGCAGAAATATACAGTGGGGCCTCCTTATCTGCGGGCCGGGTATTTGAATGTCCACAGAGACTGAGCCAGTAGCTGGAGGGCCACAGAGGACCTCCCAGATTCAACTGGAAGTTGTTTGAGTCAAAGCGGGAATTGGAACTGGCCTCAAATCACTGGCTCAGAAATGCTGGCTCGGGTTGCAAAGCTGAACTCATATGCTTTCTGGGCCGGAATGGATGGTGTAATCCAGCAGCCTCGATCCTGCTGGGGGTTGGTGCTGAGAAGCACAGATTGGCTTTTAATGATCTACAGCTTGGGTGGGAATGCCCTAAGATTAGTAAAACAGTGGCATGCTGTATCCTCTAAGGTGGGTGCTTGCACTAGAGGGGGGGGTGCAGCAACAGAAAAAGGACTTGCTGCAGTGTGGATTGTTTACTGTTGAACTGCTTAGTTAATAAAGGTGGCCCAGTTTAAATCCAATGCATGCCTTGCATGCTTATGGAGAAGGGGGTGATTTGGGCAATAGATGGTCCCTCATGGCCTAGTTACTTGACACAGTACAGTTGCTCCCCCACTCCGTATTTGCAGGTCCTGCATCTAGGTATTGGCAACCTTCAGTCTTGAAAGACTATGGTATCGCGCTCTGAAAGGTGGTTCTGGCACAGCGTCTAGTGTGGCTGAAAAGGCCGATTCGGGAGTGACAATCCCTTCCACACCGGGAGCAAGTGCAGTCTGTCCCTGGTCTGTCTCCCTGGCTATGGGCCTTCCTTCTTTGCCTCTTAGCCTCAGACTGTTGGCAAAGTGTCTCTTCACTTTGCCTGTAAACATCAGATGCAGTAAACATCAGATGCAGATGAACTGCATCTGTCCTGCATCTGTGGATTCAGTTATCCACGTATCCATGTATCTGGGCCTCCTTCAACTCCCCTGTGACTTCACACCCATTACAGTACCTCCGTTTCATTTGGTAAGAACATAAGAACGTAAGAAGAACCTCGCTGGATCAGGCCAAAGTCCCATCTAATCCAGCTTCCTGTATCTCACAAGGGCCCACCAAATGCTTCAGGGAACACACAAGACAAAAAATAGTAGTAGTAGTAGTAGTAGTAGTAGTAGTAGTAGTAGTAGTAGCAGCAGCAGCAGCGCTGGAAGCACAGGTGGTTCTTGCTTAACCAAGCAACATCCTTGCTTCGCTGAAGAACGTGACTTGCAGGCAGCCAGATTGCACGCTAGAGGGAGACTAACTGAACTTTCACAGGAACTGTTCTGCTTCCTGTTGACAGTCTGTTAGTCTGTTCCCTGCAGGCGGGTTGTCACGTTCTTCAGTGAAGCAAGAACGGAGCTTGGTTAAGCAAGAAACGCCTTTGCTTCTAGTGCTACTAAATGAGAACAACGGTAATTGCAAGGGTGCTGCTATTTCCATAGGATTCCACCTGTACCTATGGTTTCTATAGCTGCTTGAGGGGGGCGGGACTGGAATGAAACCCTCATGGATATGGTGGACACCTCTATACTATATTGGAAACTTTAAGACATAAGCAACTCTGGTCTTTGGTTACGTGTCTTGTGTAGATCATCTTGATCCCCAGTTTGTGGTTTTAGAAACATTACAAGTTCTACAGAACTATCAGAAACACCCTCCCCCCCCCTTAATCTGGCTTTTATAACGTTCCCAGATTTTAATATGAATCTGATCTATATTTGCAGTTCAGTGGTATATGAGCCTTCGACTCAAAGAAAGAAAAGTGCTCTGTATGTGTAAATGTAATCACTTCCAGCCTCTCTAATCAGATCAACCATAAAAGCTTTCCAGTACAGTCTATAAACTCAAGCCGGGTGATTTATCATGCCACACATTGCTTCCAATGATTCGTTCTTCCGAGGGCTCTGATTGAGTAACCTTGCTTCTGAATCCCTTCTCAAGTGTGGCATTTTGCTTTGAAAAGAGAACGATCAGCATAACTTCAATTAGGCCCGATTGTTTTATGGTATCTTCTTCCCATCTTGACACTTAAATATGTTAAATCCAAATTGCTTATTTAATAGAAATATCTGAAGTGCTGGTGGCCGCTCAGCACAGGAGATCTCCAGTTGGAATTCGGGGTGGGGTGGGGGGGGGAGAAGTTTCTCAAAGTGCCAAGTTAGGAAACCATCACAGAGCTCCAGCAGAGCCATTCATTGAGCCTCACTCCCGTTAAACAAATGTTCACAGTGGAGCTGCCAGCTTCCCACCTGATGAAGGGAACTATCTCTTTAAAAGACCAGTTCCATAGTTATTCATACTGTGTATTCTGTGCTTCCCCACCCCTCCTAGTTGCCATCAGCAGAGCGAAAGAACCAGTCAAGAAAAAGGAAGAGTTATGATCAACCTTTGCCTGCATAGAAGTCTCTTGACTATGATTATATTTGGGTCCGCACATCTCTCTATACCCCTCCACAAGGCAAAAAGCTGGTACAGGGGCAGTTGAACTCAGAGGCATCTGTAGAATTTGCATCTCCCAGGGCAAGAGCTCATGGTGTCACCCCCATGATTGACCTTCTCCCGTATCAGACCCTAAAATTACAATATTGTCTGTAGGCAACCTTCAGTCTCGAAAGACTATGGTATCGCGCTCTGAATGGTGGTTCTGGAACAGCGTCTAGTGTGGCTGAAAAGGCCGATTCGGGAGTGACAATCCCTTCCACACCGGGAGCAAGTGCAGTCTGTCCCTGGTCTGTCTCCCTGGCTATGGGCCTTCCTTCTTTGCCTCTTTGCCTCAGACTGTTGGCCAAGTGTCTCTTCAAACTGGGAAAGGCCATGCTGCACAACCTGTCTCCAAGCGGGCCGCTCAGAGGCCAGGGTTTCCCACCTGTTGAGGTCCACTCCTAAGGCCTTCAGATCCCTCTTGCAGATGTCCTTGTATTGCAGCTGTGGTCTACCTGTAGGGCGCTTTCCTTGCACGAGTTCTCCATAGAGGAGATCCTTTGGGATCCGGCCATCATCCATTCTCACGACATGACCGAGCCAACGCAGGCGTCTCTGATTCAGCAGTGCATACATGCTAGGGATTCCAGCTCATTCCAGGACTGTGTTGTTTGGAACTTTGTCCTGCCACGTGATGCCGAGGATGCGTTGGAGGCAGCGCATGTGGAAAGCGTTCAGTTTCCTCTCCTGTTGTGAGCGAAGAGTCCATGACTCGCTGCAGTACAGAAGTGTACTCAGGACGCAAGCTCTGTAGACCTGGATCTTGGTATGTTCTGTCAGCTTCTTGTTGGACCAGACTCTCTTTGTGAGTCTGGAAAAGGTAGTAGCTGCTTTACCGATGTGTTTGTTTAGCTCGGTATCGAGAGAAAGAGTGTTGGAGATCATTGAACCAAGGTACACAAAGTCATGGACAACCTCCAGTTCATGCGCAGAGATTGTATGCACAGTCTAAATGCAGTGGCATTACTTGGAGTGATGTAACCCTCCTTAACATTATCTTGGTTCCCTGCTGTGTCATAATGACACCTTGTTTGCTCTTGGAACAGTCAGTCTCATTGGTCAGCTTTGAGTTAAAGAAAACAACTTTTTGTTACATGAGGCAGTTGTGTTTTCTTTTTCTGAGTAATTGGCCATAATGCTTGAAAGAATACGGATAGTTCAACACGGTTTGTTTCGTTACATTCTGCATGAAATTGCCTTTCCAATGATATATAACTTGATGATATCATACATAAATATGAATTTTCCAAAAGTTTTCCAAAATTTTGGCCGCTTGTGGTGTCACTCCCCCACAGAGATGTCATCCACGTGGTCTGCACCCCTGCAACCCCTAGTGACAGTACTGGCTCTCCTGTCTCCTCAATCGCTATCCTCTCCATTGATTGCTGCTGGTTTGGGAAGGAACCTGCATGCGCTTCTACACTAACCTTAGAACTGGCTCTGAAAGACCCATTTCTGAATTGCCAGGGCCAATCCAAGATCTCCTGGTGCTGGAGGCAGTGTGCCGAATGCCATTCCTGTCAGTACCAGGTGGTGTTCCTGCCTCTACTCCACCTTCTGGAGACAAGTGGGGGGTAGAGAGAGTCGAGTACTGCCTGTTGCATTGTATTGCTGGTTTCAATGGGAGTCTGGGGGTTCCACGTGTGCCACCAGCTCAGTTACCACCAGTGGTACAAGTACATAAATAGTACCACTGGTTGAGAAACACTCTAATTTTCAGACTAGACATTTAAGTACCTTCAATCAGTGTGTTTGTATGGATAGGCAAGGGCAACATAATCACATCACATCAGCCATCATACTAACAAAGGTTGTCATAATCCTTTTTGTCCTTTCTTCTTCTTTTCCAAGGCAGCCTTTGAAAACGCAGCAGTGACATCAGGGTCTCGCTACTGAAGCTGCTTTATTAAATGGTTCATCTACTCTGAAATGCTCCTCAGAGTTGCAGAGTCAAGATCTATACACCCAACCTGTTCGTCAGTGAAACTAATGGGAAGATTGACATTTGAATCAACACAATGAGTTTATGGACTGAAGTGTAAGGAGACAGCATAAAGCTACTTAGGGCGCAATCCTAACCCCTTATGTCAGTGCTTTCCAGCACTGGCATAACAGTGCCAATGGGATATGGGCTGCATCCTGCAGTTGGGTGTCACTCGCGGAGGCCTCTTCAAAGTAAGGGAATGTTTGATCCTTTACCTCGGAGCTGCACTGCCCTTATGTCAGTGCTGGAAAGCACTGACATGAGGGGTTAGGATTGTGCCCTCATTCTTGCTCAGGTGTGCCCTCAGAAAATGCCTCTTCTCACTACTGTTTACACTTGAGAGATAGTTTGTGCAACCCTCTTAAGGAGTAAGCGATCACTACATTGTTTTTCAGCCCCAGATTCAATCTAATCCAGAATTCTGACTTCCTAAGCAGGAGTGCCAATCTTAATCCCCACCACTAGAGTTCCTTTGTTCAATTGATATCATAGGGTGTCCTCATCCCACCTACACAATCAGTTTGAATGCAAGAATGACCTAACACTCATACTACTTATACCATGTAAACGTGTTATTGTACATCTTTCTTTAGACCTTGGTTGGAATGAATATATTTTGATTTTCATTCTGCCACACACAGTACCTGCTAACTGAATCTATGTTCACATTTTTTTATGTGATAAACTTGTACTATTCCTTAAGTTTAATGCTATATTAATATAGGCCTGTACAGTCATTCTGGAACAGACTATGACGGGGGGGATATGCAAGCTCTGTCCCGCCTTACAGACAAAAGAATTTCTTTACCCAGCATGTAATTAATCTGTGAAACTCCTTGCCACAGGATGTGGTGATGGCATCTGGCCTAGATGCCTTTAGAAGGGATTGGCAGATTTATGGAGGAAAAGTCCCTCGAAGATGACAAGCCATGATGGTTTTCAAAATAGACTGGTTTTCTACCTCCTGGTTTTCAGGAGGTACCACTGGTTTTCAAAATAGACTGTCTCTGAATGCCAGATGCAAGGGAATGGCAACAGGATGCAAGCCTTCCTGCCGGTACATCCTACTCACTGGGTGCAGCAAACGTGCTTTACGGCATGTTTGGGACACCTTAAACCGGGCACAGCAGCCATAAGGTATGCGCCACCAGTCCTATCCAACTTTCCAGCACTGACGCAGCTGCAATGCGGCCACAAGGTAAGAGAACAAATGTTCTCTTACCTTGAGGAGGCCTCTGTGACTACCCCCACCACTGCAGGACCCTGCCAATGTCCTGTTAGCATGGTTACGTTTGTGCTGGAAAGTTGGATAGGATTGGGCCCAGTATCTTAAAGTGCTGAGGATCTTCCCAGTTCTGCCACAGTTCATTTGCCAAGAAAAGGGTTATCACTGCTCTCAAAGAAATGAACAGAGATGCCATTCAAGGATAGTGTTATTGTTAAAATCTGATAATGGAGCTACCCTTTTTTTTTATCCATACCTGAGCCCTAGAAATATCACTGACACTAATTATTCATTCATTGTGTAAAGATCATAGGATTGATAACAGCTTACTGAATGAGATGTTTCCACTGAATGGAAAAAGAGAGCGAGGGACCGTGTGTGTGTTTAAATTGTCATGGCCAGCGTATTATGTTCTCTTCTCAACCTGACAAGCCTGATTGAATGGAAACTTGCAGGCCTCCAAAAGGAAAGACACCCTTACTTCTAATAGCTGCCGGTCTGGGCTAGTTAAAATGAAATCAGTGTCCTCATTATTTAGGGAAAGATATGGATTCCTGGAGCAACTTATTGAAGTATCCGCAAATAGCAGAGCCCATCAGCAGTTTCAGTTTTACTCCACTTTTTTAACTGTAGCTTCCACTGTTTCTGCTGCCTCGTTACTCACGACTCGCTTTATTGCTTTTATGTGTGGTCATGTTTAAAACCACGTGAAGGGGGGGTTCATTTCACCATCACTGCTTCGCTGAATGATAATTTGTCTATCAGAACCACGATCCAACTCTTAAAAGAACATCTGAAAATTTATCATGTCCCAGTTTTATTTTTTCACATTTTTTTATACCACCCTTCCGCCAAAGAGCTCAGAGTGGTGTGCATGGTTCCTTGCTTCCTTTTGTCTGGACCCACTAGTGGGTTTAGTGAACCCACTGGACCCACTAGTGGGTTTAGTGAACCCACTAAAACTTCTTATGTTCTTATGTTGTCCACACAACAGCCCTGTGAGGAAGGACTGAAAGATAGGAATTGACGCTATCTGAAAGATAGGATTGAAAGATAAGAACCGGCCCAAGGCCACCCAGAAAGCTTCATCACATTGGTTCACATTGAACCAGCAACTGTTACCCTGCACATGCCCAATCTCCTCTGATCTTGGAAGCTAAGCAGGGTCAGGCCTGGTTAGTACTTGGATGGGAGACCGCCTGGGAATATCGGGTGCTGTAGGCTTATACCATAGTTTTTCAAGACTGAAGGTTGCCAACCACCATTTTTCCAGGTCTAAGTCCAACTCCAGAACCATTACACAAGCAATTCCCAAACTTTTCCTTGTCGCGACCTGCCTCATCTTCCTCGGTGGGTTGCAACATGATGCTTCTTTTGGGGCAGCCATACCTTACTGGAAGGTAGCTGGGCCAGCTACCCACTCTATTGGCCTCCGCAGGCCTCAGAATGACCTGTAGAAGCGTCTGGAAATGACTTCTGGTCAAATAGGAACTTACGTTCAAAAACTGGAAGAAAGTTCCAGACACTTTTGTGGGCCATTCTGAGGTTTGTAGGGGTTTGTAGGGGTCAAAAAAGTGGGTTGCCAACCCAGTGTGACCTAGATGAAGCCTCTGGCCCCTCCCGATGCTCTCAATTTGAAGCCAATTTCTCAGTTTGAAGCCAATCACAGCTCATGACCCACTACACACAGGCTCATGACTCACACTTTGGGAAACTCCGCACTACACCCTTCTGTCTCAACCCTTAATAGGACTGACATCTACTCCTCCCCACTCTCCAGCTACAGACAATTACTTCCAGAGACAGCAATGCCCCCTTGCAGTACAAAATGTGTCCACATTGGGCGGAAGTGAAAGGACACATTGTATCAGATGATTGTATTGTATCAGATGATACAATAACATCACATTCCCCTATGATGAAGTTTCTTCTGAATATGGCTCTGCTATGTAAAGGTGCCCTCAAAAAAGCATTATTATCAGTTGCTTCTCAGGATGAGAAAATATTGATTTTTCTTTTTCTGAGTTGGGAGTGCATTTAAAAGAAATCTTTCTCCCAGGAGAATATAGAGGCATGTCACTTTCTGAAAGGGTTGCGTGTATTCTAAAAATTCTTCCATGTTTTGTTGCATTAAAAAATGTTTTGTTGCTTTAAAAAAAATCATTTCCTGGCAAAAGTTTGAAATGTATTTATGGGCCATTCATCAACAACAAATACACGGACACAAAAGCAGACCATGTAATGATATACTTTAACTGTGTGTGCAGCCCACACTTATCACAGAAACAGTTGAGCCCCAGTGGTTAGTATATTCAGTTCTTCAAAGAGAAATGAGCAGAATGTTTCTCCTGGTGATAAGGGGAGTGAGACAGAGAGTGAGTTCATAGGTGGCAGTGATTCTGTTTTCCTGGAGGAGGGGGAGTCCCTGTTAGTGGACTTATACTGTTAGGCAGGGCCATGACTGCAGAGTGCAACCCCTAGGCTGGCACACCCCCCTCCAAACCTGGTACCCCCTTGCTGACCTGGGCACTCCAGAGCTTCATGCAGCATTGCTCAGAAAGCTTTCTGAGATTCTAAAGAGCCTTTAAACTGTACTTCCGGAAAACCAGAAGTACTGTTTAAAGGACCCTCTGGAAGCTCAGAAGGCTTTCCAAGCACTCTAAGACACCGTGCAATGTCTCACCACCTGGTTCCTTATGGCCCCCTGGTTCTAACTCCAGAGACACCACTGCTGTTAGGGCAGTATTGGCTCCCAGTGCAATACTTTCACCAAACAGAGACCAGATCAGGGTTTCCAAAAGTATAGGTTGCAACCCACTGGTGATGCATGATCCCACTAGTGAGCAGTGGGTTGTGAGTGGGCCCTTCCATTCACCACTGGGACTGTTTGGCTCCAAATTGGAACCATTCCAGAAGATGTGGTGCCAGTTCAGCAATGGTGCTGGTCAGAATGACTGGCTGGGTGCTCTGGAGGCCTCTTCCAGGCCAGCAGCCCACTCTGTTGGCCTCCGCAGGCCCACAGAAGTGTCTAGAAAGAAATAACATCTGGGAGGAGGAAGGGTCAGCCTGGCCTGATCGTGGGCCTCTGTGAGGCTATGGGTCCCTCGTAAATGCCTAGTCAGGCCCCATTTGTGGTGTTCATCTCCTTCAGAATGTCAGACTAGATGGCTTAATCCAATCATCTGTCTGGTCCTGGTCTGTGTTGATTTTTATTTGTTTGTTATATTATTATTATTATTACTTTATTTTTACCCCACCTTTCTCCCCGAAGGGACTCAAGGTGGCTTATAAAGCAAGGTTAAAACAAGTTAAAAACATAATTTAAAAGCAGATAAAAACATAACATATCATAAAAACAGTAGTCAGATAAAAACCAGTCAGGTAAGAGCATAGCGCAGCAAATTAGAAAAGGATCAGGCCTGTGAACAGATGTTAAAAAATGTTTAGAGATGTTAAAAGATGTTAAAAAGGCCAGGAACTCAGAAGGCTTATCTAAACAGAAGAGTCTTCAGGCCTCGCCAGAAAGTTACAAGAGAGGGAGCCGTTCTTAAGTCAAGGGGAAGGGAATTCCATAGCGTTGGTGCCACTACTGAGAAGGCCCTATTTCTTGCCGACGCCCCACGTACCTCCCTAGGCGGTGGCACTTGTAAAAAGGCCTTCTTTGATGACCTAAGAGGACAAGCCAGATTGTACGGGAGTAGGCGATCTCTAAGATACCCTGGCCCAGAGCAGTATAGGGCTTTAAAGGTCAAAACCAGCACCTTGAATTGGGCCCGGAAACGAATGGGCAGCCAGTGCAGTTGCTGGAGAAGCAGACTGACAGTCAAACCGCCTACCTCCAGTAACCACACAGGCCGCCGCATTCTGCACTAGTTGCAGTTTCCAAACCATCTTCAAGGGCAGCCCCACATAGAGCACGTTACAATAATCTAGCCTCGATGTCACCGTGGCATGGATCACCGTGGCCAGGTCTGCACGATCCAAGTACGGCCGCAGCTGGCGCACCAGCCAAAGCTGCTTATATTATAAGCAAGACACTAAATTTGGATTTCACTAATCAATTATTAGTATTATTATTTTCAAAACTCTTCGGGTCATTTGAAGTATAATCCATCTCTATGCGACTGAGACCTTAAGCTGTTGCGCACAGCAATATCATAAGGATGAAGCACTAGCACAGAGATTCCTGGAAGCTCTCACCACCAAAAGTATTAGGTTGGAGTGTTGTAGGGAGAATTCGTGGGAACTACTATAGTAAGGCTTTCTGAGTGCTGCTATACATGTTCAAGACGACTTCACCAGGAGCCATGGGACAATGTCATTCCTTTGGGTTGCAGAATTTTCCTGTGAAGAACTGCAGCCTTTGCTTTAATGGTTTCCATATGAATAACTATCATCTGAGCTTGACTGTTTCTGGAATGTTCTCATAATGAGCTCCTTAACAAAGTTAGGGCGCAATCCTAACCCACTTTCCAGCACCGCCATAAGGGCAATGCAGCTCAGAGGTAAGGCAACAAACATTCCCTTACTTTGAGGAGGCCTCCTTGAGCACCACCCAACTGCAGGATGCAGCACACGTCCTATTGGCACAGTGCCGGAAAGTGGGTTAGGATTTGGGCCTTAGCCATTTAATTCCTGAGGTTGGAAACTTCTGCGGAGATGTCAGGCTTATTGATTTCAACAAGAATTATGCACAAATGGTTATGTACGGTCTCACCGTTTCAAAGGACATTTACTGTTTGCACCACCTCTTACAACCCACAGCTTCACTCTACACCATTATATTTCATATCCCTCCCTCTCTTATGCTGGCCTTTTGTCCCCCCCTTAGGCTTTGCTGCTTGGGACTGCTTTGTGGCAATAGTTCCATTAATCCTCCCCTCTTTTTTTTACCTTCTGTGCTTCTGTTATCTTCTGTCTGCTGTACTCCAGCCTTATCCAGTCCTGCTTCACTGGGTTCAGCTTCTTGCCCTGCATCAGTGGCTTTTCTCAGAATTGCTGTATCTTTCAGTTGTCTGTCCTGCTCAGTCAATTGTCAGTTTCTTTTATTATTCCATAGTTCTGCCATAGTGAAACCTTTGTCTGTCTTGCTTCGGTTCCTGCCTTCCTTATTATTCCTTTAACTCTTTATTAGCCATGTCCAGCACTTGAGTCTGCTCCTCTTCCCCTTGATGGCCTTTTGGAAACCAGGCTTCCTTCTAAAATGCATCTATTTAATGAATACTCATCAAAACTCCATCTCTTCTTAAATCCTTAAGACGGGCAGCCAGGTCCAACATAAATCCCTGTGTGGCAACACAGCGGTGCCAGCAGATCAGGTGTGGGAAGGGAGGTTGAATACGGCACATGATGGTGACGCCAATCTTGCCCCTTCCTGGGTCCAAACCACTCGCCCCTCACCCCTGTTCCGTTGATACCTGTTCCACCCTCCCCAGACCAAACCTTCCTCTTACTCTCTGTTTCCTGATGTGTAAGACTACTTATTGCTCTGAGCATTGCTTCAAAGGTGACAACTACAAAGATTCCATGACTAAAACATAATACATATTTGCATAAAGATTCTGAACAATTGTCAGGGATCACTCCACGTAATCTAGGAGCGAAGATCATAGCATTCTCTTGCCTTCCTGCTTTTAGTACCCAAACATTTAAAACTGGAACATATGCGTTTTGGTGAGTGGTGGATATATGTACAGATATATATGACAAAACAGGCTGAATCATGGCTTTCTGTACTAAGCTGAGTATGGGATGCTTCCATTTACTTGTCTTTAATTTAATGTACTTATCATTGATCTAACCTCTTGTAATCCAAGTTTATTTGAACTTAATACCACTGGGAATAGGAGTTCTATTAAAAAAAAAGTTGATCTTTTCAACAGGCCAATTCTTAGTTGTATCAACCCAGACAAGAAACGAGCACAGGAGAACTTTTCAACAGGAGTTGATGAAACTCACAGTCACGGAGTTGGGGAAGCCAGCAGTCCGTGATGGAAATTCAATGCAACCATTTATAGGCAATCAATGGACAATAAAGGCTGAGCAATCAGTCAATCATTTGACAAGACTGAACGCAAATTATAGCTAAGAAGTTTCAATAAACCACAATCTTAGGGAAAATGCAAATTCACTGTGAACGCAGGGAGGGAAGCATTAGCAGCTTGGCTGATGTACAAGGCAATGAAGGCTTGTCTTATTTTGATCAGTGGATATTCTACCTTATTAATTCTGCTACAAAGCAGAACATATTGCCTGGAGGCACTTCCTGTTTGCATGAAGTCTGCTCCAATGGCTTTGTCTTCTTCTGAAAATAGTCTTGATGCCACGTCAAATTTTCTCACAGTTTTCATAATCCGGGCTAAAAAGCAGACTCTCTTTGTTCCAGAACAGTACAGGTAGACTTGTTTGTTTATAGTATTTTTATCTTGCTTTTCTCCCCAAAGGGACCCAGAATGTAGGTTGATTACCCCTTATCTGGACTATTCCAAAATCTGGACTATTTTTTCTGTAGTGTGAACACTAGAAGTGCTCATTTCCATGTACAATGCAAGTACAGGCTGTAAGTTCTGTTCTCTACTCTGTGGTGTGTACCTGAACATAACATAATAAGAACATAAGAACAGGCCCACTGGATCAGGCCATAGGCCCATCTAGTCCAGCTTCCTGTATCTCACAGCGGCCCACCAAATGCCCCAGGGAGCACACCAGATAACAAGAGACCTGCAAGGCTTCCTGGGAATTGTAGTTAAGAACATAAGAACAGCCCCACTGGATCAGGCCACAGGCCCAACTAGTCCAGCTTCCTGTATCTCACAGCGGCCCACCAAATGCCCCAGGGAGCACACCAGATAACAACAGACCTCATCCTGGTGCCCTCCCTTGCATCTGACGTTCTGACATAGCCCATTTCTAAAATCAGGAGGTTGCGCATACACATACTTGTACAGATACTGTTGAAAAATGTCAGAGAGGCCAGCAAGCACCCATACGTGTAACACTGAAAGAAGTAGAGGAAGCATTCTCTTTATAATTATTTCAAAATCTAGACACTTTCCTATCCCAAGCAGGCCACATAAGGGTTACACAAACTGTAGTACAGACCACATACACAGTTGCGTAAGTACAGTATTGTAGAAGCTAAAAATTCATTTCCCCAAGTTTTGCACATGGCCTAGAAGCCTGATGCAGAGGTGTAATTTGAGCAGAGCCTGAGGGGCATGTGCCTTGAGCACTGTGCTGGGGGCGCATGACTGCCCCCCAGGCTCTGCCTAGTCACCTCTGGGTTCTCCCCGATGGAAGGAAACTGCTGGCTCCCAGCCTCTACAGAAGCCAGAACGGGGTGCATGAAGCCCTTCCCTCCAGGGAGAACCTAGGATAGTGACATCATCCTGTGAAGTTGTGATATCACAGCCCCAGGTGCTGGAGTCATACATTACACCCTGTCCTGACCACATCACTCATTTAGACCTGTGTTGCCAAAGCAGATTCCAGAAAGCAGAAATTTTACCATATCGTGGTGTGATGTTCACAACTAAAGCACAGGAGGAAACAAAATCACAAATAACATTTTACAGCGGCATTATAATAAATCTTTTTTCTGTGGAAAGGCAACCCTCCTTCCCCGCCGTCTTTAATGATGTGTAGGGTGTAGTGGTGTAGTGTGTAGTGTGTAGTGCCTGCCACCCTTGGCCTGAATGTTCCCGTACCAATGTCAACATTCCTTTCCACCATTTCTCTGATAGATTCATTTGGTCCAGGAATGGAATATTTAAAAATAAAAATAATATCCTGATAAACGCGTTCGTTCTCGCTACGGAAATCCCAATGGGTTTATTTTCTTGAAAAGAGCAGAAAGATAAAATATGGCATTATAGTGGAAGTATCTCCTGTCAGAAGTACCTTCAGTCTGTCTGAGGGCCACCGAAGAATTCCAGCCACTCTCTCTTGCTGTGCATACTATAAACTCGTTGGTGATAGTATGTCAGCGGTAGAAGACAAATGGGCGGCAGAAAGATTTTCTAGTAATCTCAGCCTGCCTCCCTCATTTATTGTTGTCTAGGACTTGCTTGAAAATCAATGCTACCTCGACGTTTTGCTCTACTGCACACAAAGCAAGTGCCATTAAAGTGGCTGAGGCTGTAATGCAGGGGCTGTACTCTCATGCCAGAAGCGTCAGTGGCGCTAACAAGAAAATGTGGTTTTAAGGCAATGATGTTGACTCATAGAACTGCTGTGATTGGACAGCACACCCCACAGCCCCACTTTGGTTTCCTTCATTTTTCTAGTTTGTTTGTCCCTTTAGATCGCCTGGAGCAGGGTTTTCCTTCGAATCTTTGAAGTCTCTTGTACACAGTGCCACATTTCCTTACCTGAGTACAAGCAGCACTAGTAGTAACAACGGCATCATCAAGATGGCACTTGAAACTAAGATTTTGTTGTGGTTTTGTGTTCCATAGATAAAAGCAGCCCCCCATATCCAGTATCCATGGTTTCACCTATCCTCAGTTCTCCACAGCTCCCCGTGCACCCTGGTATCCAACACCTTTGCTTTTCTGTACCTTAGTTTTATTTTATTGGTTAACACGCGGCGCAATCCCACCCACCCACCCACGCCCATTTGACCAGCACAAGACCCTTGTGCCAGCCAAACAGTGTCGCAAAAGTGCCATAAAGCACTTTTGCGCCATTCTGAGGAGAGATAGGCTGGCACACCAATGTGTACCAGTGCCGGCCGAGGTCAGCTGGCGAGGAGGTCTGGGGGGGAATGGGGAGGGCAGGGAGGAAGCGGGAAGGAGGCATTTTGGAGCAGAGGGAGGCAGTGGGCATTCCTGGGGCAGGCGGGGAAGAGGAGGTGGGGCCAGGATCCCGTAATTATGTATTCCCTAAAGTTTTTCTCTTGTCCTCTAGACCAGGGTGCCCAAACCCTGGCCCTGGGGCCACTTGCGGCCCTCAAGACCTCTCAATGTGGCCCTCAGGGAGCCCCCAGTCTCCAATGAGCCTCTAGCCCTCTGGAGATTTGTTGGAGCCCACACTGGCCTGACGCAACCACTCTCAGTGTGAGGGCGACTGTTTGACCTCTCGTGTGAGCTGTGGGATGAGGGCTCCCTCCACTGCTTGTTGTTTCATGTCTGTGATGCAGTAGCGGCAGCAAAGGAAAGGCCAACCTTGCTTTGTGCAAGGCCTTTCATAGGCCTTGAGCTATTGCAAGACCTTCATTCATTCATATAAGCTCATGTTTAATATATTCATTTATGTAAACTTATGTAAATTTATTCAAATTTTAAATGTAAATTAATTCTTTTTTCCCCCGGCACCCGACACAGTGTCAGAGAGACAATGTGGCCCTCCTGCCAAAAACTTTGGACACCCCTGCTCTAGACAATCTACACTTTTTCATGCACAAAATTATTCCAAAAATTAAAACCTGATCTTAAAGTCTACATTCTCAATGAACTCAGGAATGTACAGTAAAGTGAAAGAACAGGTAAGATTTGACTTCCATCTTTAAATGCTGCTGGTCTAACCGGACATGGAAAATAAAGGCAATTGCTGCAGCACTTAATAGAGAACTGGCACACGCAATATTTATCTCAGAGATGTACATTAAGCATAAAGTCGCAAATCTATTGAACTTCATATTCAGGCACACAATTTATCATACTCCAGTCAATATCAAGACCTAAAGAGTGTTAATGGGGATATGCGATAAGAATATTAATTTGACAGTATCTGACACTGATAGATGGATTTGGCGTACATTGTTTTCTAAGTTGAAGTCCCATAAAGTTTGTTATGCCACACTATATTCAGGCAACAAGCAGCTCTACTCTATCCTGGGCCAGCACAGAGTGTGCAGCAGTTTTGGCGCAGAATCCACTACATGCCATGGCCAGCTGGGAACCAAACAGTGACAGAGAGGTAAATAAAAACTTGATTACTTACCTACTCCACAGCTGCCCTGTCCTCTATGGGTCTTCTTGGATCTGCACCAACTCTTTGGCTGGTTTAAATCTGTGTGGGTCCAAGGTGTGGTGTTGAGGCTGGGCGGCAGGGAAAGGGTTTTGGAGCCACCACTGATATCCTCCCCAGCCTGCCCTCACATACCTCCAGCCATTCCTAATTCCTGCCCCGATTGGCTTGCCCTGTAACTCTTCTCTGCAAACTTATCTGCTCTAGTAGAGGTCCAGTATGCACCAAGGGCCACCAACCGTGCTTGCAGCCCCTGTCAAAGCAATTGCCCAGGCTTTGCACCTATAGAATGCAAGTTCCATCAGTGCAAGTCCTGGATAGAATTGGGCAAAAGAATCACATTGACAAAAATTCCATAATTCTAAGGAGTATATGTGTAAAAGAGGACAGGAGGTCTGGTCTAGAGGGTAGAGCCTCCGTTTGCCTGAAGATAACATCCTGCAGGTCACCAGTTCGAGGCCACCTTGAAGCAGCTGACAAGCTGAGCCGAGTTATCCCATCTGCTCTGAGCGTGGGAGGATGGAGGCCAGAATGTGAAACCAGATCAGAAAGAAACATCTGAATTGTTGTGGTTCTTGAAAGATAGAACCTTCTTTCAATTGTAAAAATCCCTATGGGGATTTAAATAGCCTGCCTATGTAAACTGCCTTGAATAAAGTATGAGGAGGAATCTGACGACCAAGAAAGGCGGTATAGAAATACTGCATTATTATTATTATTATTATTATATGCAGTGTATGTGTGAATTATAGTATACATATAAATTATAGCCATGATTCCCAACCTGGGGGTCATGACTCCCCAGGACAGGCATTTCCAACCTTCTTTTGGGATGTAACCCCCTTGAAGAGGGTAGCAACCCAACCAGAGACCCACAGTGTCATTAGAATACCTGTAAAAAAAAAAAAAAAAAAGAGTATATATGAGTATATGTGTGTTTATGCCTTTGGGGAATTTTTAAGGACCTTTCTCTGTTACTGATTTTATTTGTTATGTTTTTTTTTCTTTTGGTTTTGCTATATTAAAAAATGAATTTAAAAAAAGAAGAAAAAGAGAGAAAAATTCTTTTAAAGACTGATATGTGTCATTAATGCCATTATTATATAGAGCAATCTACTAGAGACTTGGGTAGTATTCATAAATTTTATTATTATTATTATTTTTAATATAACTTGTCCTTCTGGGCCTTCAGGGACCACCAAATTATCCTACCAACATATAAACAATAAAACATTATGTTAATTATAATGGATCCACAGTATTCACAGGTACGGCATTCACATATTTAACTCACTGCAAGTGCCAATGGATACCGGACTCTATAGTTAAAGCTCTTTAAAAAAAAAAAAAAAGTGTTTTCTGTCTTAGTGCCATCAAATCCTGATGCAATTTGAGGTGAGGCTGGGAAGAGCAAGGACCCACTGTGTGACCCAGAAGCGGGTCTTTCAGCCCTAAAAATAACTCTGTGGAGTCTGAGAAATGTCACAGTTTGGCCGCACAAAGGTAGGAAACAATTTTGATGTTTCTTTATTTTACAGCACTTTTAACTGTGGACCCGGAATCTGCAGATTTTGATATTTGCAAGGGGTTCCGGAATGGAACCCCCTGAGGATACCAAGGTCTCATCTGTATTTGTAAATCATAAATGAAAGCTAAAAACACAGCAAATTCACAGAATTATAGGTTACGAGCTGATTGTGGGCTCTTCACCAGACTCTTAAAAGACATCAAAGTCTGGACCATTTAGGCTCCCCAGGAGAGGGAATTCCTTTATTTGGGAACCTGTATCAAGGAGACCCTATCCCTCATTCCCCCCTCCACCCCCCAACAGTTGCACTGGAGCAAGACCTCAGATGAAACATTAGACCAGGGGTCTGCAACCTTAAACACTCAAAGAGCCATTTGGACCCATTTTCCAGAGGGGAAAAAACCTCAGGAGCCACAAAACCCTTTTGACATCTAAAATGAAGATAACACTGCATATATAGGTGTTTTTTTTTTTACCTTTATGCTCTTATAGGTCCTATTTTTATAGTGTAGCCCCCTCTTGTAGCTTTTAGTTAGTTTTGTCATACATTCTTGTCCTGTGTTTTCAGACGCCTGGTCCTCTATGGTGTTTTGCCTGATTCCAAGGCCATTCTCTGCCTGGAGAATTATGCCCACTTTAAGCAAATTAGCTCCCCTTCTTTCCCCCAACAAATGACCCTGGTTCTGCCCTGCACTCCTGCTGGACCCCACCTCTAGGGTAGCTCACCTGTTCAACCTGCAGAGGTCCTCTCTCCTGCCAGCAGCCTCCCACCACTACAGCAGACCCTTGGTCCTCAGCAGGTCTTGGGCACAGCAGCCACATTTCAAACTCCAGTGTCTCCAGCAGTCCATTAGTCACAAAGCCAGTCAGAGTATCCAGGGCAGAGTCCAAAGTCAATAAGCCAAGTCACAGTCCAAGGTCAGATTCCAAAGTAAGTCAGTCAAATCAGAGTATCCAAGTCACAGTCAATAAGGCAAGTCAGTCTCCTCTCCAACCTGCACTCCTTCTCCAAAGTCTCTCCACACCCCTCTTCCTGCCTCAGGTGCTCCTTATATCCCTGAGGGCCCTATTGCCTTCAAGTGGCTGCAGCTGTGCAGCACACTCTGCTGGATGCCCAGGCCTTACCCTTAAAGGGGCCACTGCTGACACCACATCTACCTCCTCACCAGATCTTCCAGGATTCCAATACATATGTCGGTTATGACATCTGTTTATCTTACATGGATACTAAAGAACTCCCCTCACCTTCCAGAGGCACCCTGCTGGAAGGAAAAAAGGACACAGACTCCAGAGGTGGGGAAGAGAAGAAGCCGGGGGGGGGGGCAGCCACAGGCCAGCTTCTGCCCTGCCTGCCCTCCCTCACTCAGGCTGCAACCCTCTCCACACTATCCTGGGAGTAAGCCCCATTGGCTACAACGGGACTTCTGAGCAGACAAGTTGGTTGGAGCTCTCAGGTTGCAGTCCTCTCCACACTTTCCTGGGAGGAAGCCTCACTGACTACTTGTGAGTAGACCTGCATAGGAGGGGGCTGAGGCTGCAGCCCTCTACACCTTCCTGGGAGGAAGCCCCACTGACTACAGCTTACTTGTGAGTAGACCTGCACAGGAGGGGGCTGAGGCTACAGCCCTCCACACCTTCCTGGGAGTAGCCCAGGGACTACATCGGGGCTTGCTCTCGAACAGACCTGCGCAGGCTCCCACTCACCCATCCTTGTGCTTGGCCTTGAGCAGGCTCCAAGGCTGCCGTCCCAGGCACCCTTTCCTGGGAGTAAGCTTCATGCGCTGTAATGGGGCGTACAACTGAGTAGACACGCATAGGAGCAGGCTCCAAGGCTGCCATCCCAGGCACCCTTTCCTGGGAGTAAGCTTCATCCGCTGTAATGGGGCTTACTACTGAGTAGACACACAGGATGTATCCTCAGCTGTGGAGGAAAAGCCTCTCCTTGCACTGAGTGGGGACCTGCTCAGGGAAAGGCGGGCTGCAAGGGCTCGCAATGGCTGAGGAGGAGGAGGAGGGCGTCCTGCTGGAGAGTTGGGGAAGGGAAAAACAGGGAGCTTAAGCCTGCAGAGCGGGCAAAATTGCAAAGGGAAACCAATGTGGGGCAGGTGGGGGTGAAGGGAGAGGAGGGCAGTGAGCTCAGGGGGCGGAGGGAGGCAGCCCCCCCTCCCAACACAGGTGCCTCCTGTTACCCCCTTTGCCACTTTCACCAGGAGGAGCCGCAGCAGACGGCTGAAAGAGCCACATGCGGCTCTAGAGCCACAGGTTGCCAACCCCTGCATTAGACCATCAATGGATTTTTCTTTTGCAATGATATAAATCTTTTTTTTTTTCCTTTTGTGATTCTTTGGTATGTTTTCTGCATTCCTTGTGATGTGTGTCTGCCGTGTGGTGCAGAAGCTCATGAGGTGTTTGTACATAAAAAATGCTGGCTCCAACAGTTTCTTAGGACAAAACTTCCAGCTTAATCCTAGGGGCACCTTCTGTTTAAGGAATGAGCTTTTTCACTCTCCTGTGCCTTCTTTTGATTCTTCAGAAAAACAGATCTCATTCCTCCCTGCTGGATTCTTAAAATACAGAGGAATTGTATCCTAACAACACAAAGGAAGCCGATTTCTCCTGAGTCAGCTCACTATTGTCTGTTCTACTCTATCCATCCCCTGCATAATTTTGTACATCTCAATTACGTCCCCTCCTTGGGCACTTTTTTTTCTAAAGAGCAAACACTGTAGCCTTTCCTCATCAGGGAGGTGTCCCTGCCCAGTAATCATTTTGGTTGCACCTTTTTTCGTAGTTCCACTATATCCTTTTTGAGATGTGGGACCAGAGCCAAGGGGAAAGCCGATGCAAATGTGAAGAGTTTAACCAGCAACTCAGCTCATAGTAGTGTCTTTGACATAACAATGAACTCTAAAGAGCACTGAGGGCACATTTTAAATTCTTCTTAAAGAGGGAAGTAGCTTAGATCTGTGGCAAAGCTGAGGTCTTGGAATGAATGACCAAAAAACAATGCATTGTTTGGTTCCCCTTACAGTATCTTCACAACACAATGGTGACTCCAGAATGGATTGCCATCATAAACTGGGGGTCCACTGTATCTCCTCAAGCCCCATTGTAATTCTTCCACCCCCACTCATGGTATAAGCAGGCATATTGTTGTTTAAGCCAATGGTTCTCAAACTTTTAGCACCGGGACCCACTTTTTAGAATAAGAAATAACCCACCAGTTGTGATGTCATGACCAGAAGTGACATCATCAAGCAGGAAAATTTTTAACAATCCTAGACTGCAATCCTACCCACACTTACCCAGGAGCAAGGTGACCAGATGCAATGGAGGACAGAGTATCTATACCTTTAACCATGGTAGAGAAGAGAGAATTTTGGCATGTGCAGCTCAACACGGAAGGGTTTAAAAATCTGCATGACATCTTCCTGATAGATTCCAGATGACATCCAGATGGCATCTTCCTGATAGATTCTCTTTCTAAAAAGTGGGTCCTGGTGCTGAAAGTTTGAGAACCACTGACCTAACCAATAATAGATAATTGAAAAAAGTACTTCCAGATAAAAGGAACACCAAATGATCATCAAGCCATAAAATACATCAAAGAGAGTCATCTGAGAAGCTGACATAACTAATCAAAACCTTGCCCTTTATGTTCCTCCTTTAGTTCCACAAGCTTCTTGCCTTACTTCTGGAAACCCTTCCTTCCTGACACTCCTTGCCTTCCTTTGGATGCCTGAAGCAAAAAATTCAAACTGGCACGATTACAATATCTAACAGAAGAGCATAAAAGTAAGTTCAGCATCATGTACATCAGCCCATAGCTACCAACCTAACAGAGCCTGTGACGGAGATGAAACTTCATCAAGATAAAACGTGTTGTAAATATGAAAGCTCAGAAGAATGACCTTGTTGGAGTTGGAGAAGCTTGGGGAAATAAATGAAGCCTAATTCTGGAGACATGGTGGATTATGAACTTTTCCAAACAGAATATATTTGTTTGACTTTCTTGCTGTGCTGAAAGGAACTCTGAAGGAGAAACTGACATTGTTCTGTCAAACTCTTGCTCTTCCATCATTAGTTTCTATACATCTCTTTCTTTCCAGACATAGTCAAACCTGTCTTAATGTCTGTGGCAGAAAAAAAACAAATGGGTGCTTTATCATGGTAAAATATATGAATACAGTGCTTTCCAAACTTTTGAGCGCAATGACCCACCTCATGCTTTGTTGTGGGTCAAAATGCTCAATGCAATGCTCAAATCTTCCCCTAGAGTCTCCAGAGGCTTCTTCCAAGTTGCACCAACCTGCAACCCTCGACCTCTGCAAACCTCAGAATGCCTCCCAGACACAACCAGAAGCTACTTCCAGTTTGCTTTGCAGACTTCCTGTCATTTCTGGGAGGCATGCGGAGACCAAGAGAGTGGATTGCAGGAAACAGCCTCTGGGGACCCCCAAATAAGGGGGAGATTTGAGCACTGCATCACAACCCAATGCACATGGGGTTGCAACCCACAGTTTGGAAACTCTGTACTAATATGTTATTGAATTGAATTGATCAGTACCCCAAAAATATACCGCTTGAGATAAGTCGCTTCAGCTGATTCAAGGGTAAGGCTGGTCTTGTGTCCTTTACTCCCTCTTTTCTCTTTGCCCTGTTAAGGTCTTCCATTTTCTTATATCCACTTCTATCCATAGACTGGCATCCTGAGAATTCTTGGCCCAATTTTATCCTATGGTGGAGCAATAGGGTCGCCAAGCCCACGTGGTATCCAGCGCTGGTGGGAGGTCTCCTTGCAGTAAGGGAACATTTGTTCCCTTACCCCGTGTACAGCTCTGGCCTGCTCAAAGGGGCTAACCAGATCTGTGCCAGATTACCCACCGGTGTAGAACCGGGTAGCCACATGTAGGGCTTTCAAGCCCAGGGTGGGATTTAGGATACACCTGACACCACCATTCCTACCCCCTCCTGGGCCTAAAACTCCATCACCCACCCTCCTCTGCCCCGAAACACACCCTTTCCACATCCTTCCCCCCTTCCCCACCTCCCCGCTATCTCATGCAGCACTTACCTGTCCCAGCAGCTGTCGGGGGATGCAAAGCCCGTGGGATGCAGCAAGCCTTCCTACCTGCACTGCTTACTTGTGTGGTGCCGAAAAGTGCTTTGCAGCATTTTTACGACACCCAGTGCCGGTGCTCTCAGATCTTAGGATTGGGTTGTCTGTGTGCAGAAGGAGAAAAAAAATGTGCCGCTAGAGAAGTTGTGAGAACTGACACTGCTGCTGATTACCCTGTGGACAAGTCGACCCTTGAAAGGGAAAACAGCAGACCCATTAAGCTGAGTGAGCAACAGCAATGAATTACCATGATACCTTTGGCGTCCGGTACGCCCATGCGTGTAGCTGCAGTGGCAGAGTTAGAGGGGGTGCAGAGCACTAAGTTTTGCAGGGAGCCTCACCACAGTGTGCAATTAGCCCTCCCTCCCCTGTGGAGCCATGGGGGGAAGGGCTGCTTGCACACTACGCTGATGCTCCCTGCAAAAGTTAGGGCTTTGCGCGCCCTCTACCTTCACCGCTGGGAAAGTGTGGCTGTCATATAACCGCATTTCCTTAGGTTTTAATTACCTCTGTGACGATGAGAAGATCCTAAACGTAGCTTTTTCCACCAGACCCTGATTTGTACAGTCGGAATGGAATGTCACCTGGAAGATTAATGCTATACAAAGTGCGCATGCAGGCGCCAAGTCACTCTTTCAACACTCGCAACTCCAAATCTATTGCCACCTCAAGCAGAAATTGAATTTCTGTCCCCCCCTCTTTTTACTCGACTCCCCCCTATTACAATTGAGCATACAATTTCAGCCTGGTGGAGTATAAACATCTCTATCTGTCTCTCACTTTCCTTCTGCTTTTGTGCTGTGACTTTCCGCCGTCACACACATGTAGCCACACACTGCTCTTGCTTGTATTCCAGTTAATAGATTTTTTTCTGGTTCATGCCCCTTTGGGGGTTTTAGAAGGCAAAGGCAATGCTGGGTGTTATTTGGAACAAGGGAAAGCGCTTTGTGTTTTAAAAAATAAGGAATGGAAATGTCCTCTTCCAGGAGATTGGAACTTTTCAACTGATTAGATTGTTGCGAAAATGTTTGTCGTGCTTGGGATGATTGAATTTGCCTGTGGCACTTACCGTAGCTTTGATATGGTGCCTATTTAACTGAGGAGTTGACTCCAGACAGAATTTGTGCCCTTGCCCAAGTCTGTATTCCTCTTGGCTTGCATAGACCTCTATGCCAGGCTACTGTAACACTATATATACAATGCTTGTGATATGCTAAGTATGACGTTAAAGATGGAGGGAGATTTCAGGAGAGGTGAGGAATGCATGGACACTGCCGTGTTGACACCAGGCTGGAACCAAGGGGGATATTTCACCCAGAGATACATCAGAGAAAACAGCTTTGTACTGAGAGGCTGCCCAATTCTGAGCTGCCCAGCGTGTGGGGCTGCCGTGGAGTCAAAATGGCTGCCACGGTATCCAGTGCGCAACAGCTGCCAGCTCTCAGCTGGTGCTAACCCTCGCAAATATGCTTTATGAGCTCTACCAATGCCAAGGGTGTGGCTATAATGGTGATTGGGTAGCAGTGCTCCCCCCCCCAGCAAGTAGCAGCTTGCTTAACCCTTGATACACGTAGCCTAATTTGCTTTGTCAGTTTCTCAAAACATCAAAAAAAATGTGGGTCCCGGACCTACAGTTTGAGAACTGCTGTACTAGGGAATTATGTGACTTGTCCGTCTGTCTGTCTGTCCATCCATCCATCCATGTGTGAGTGGGTGTGTTTAAAATCAATAGCGTTAGTATGTCCGAGTCATAGAGTTGCCTGTCATGAAGTCAGAGAGTTGCCACATCAAATACAATGGAAGGTCCACAACTGGGCTGATGGATTCTTCAATACCTTATGCTAACGGATTATGAAATCTGTCAGTGTAAAGCCCTGATCTATTCTTAGTTTGGCTGTACTTGTCGTAAGAGGCGACTAAACAGCCACCGGGTAGATGGGACTCGTTAGCCTGGGAAGGCAGCTAATCTGAGAGAAGGAAAACTCTGATCCCAAACCTCCACTGCCTTGTGGCTACATCCAGTTGTGGAAAAGGCTTCAGGAGTCAACCTCGAGGCAAAATCCAGAGCTGGAGTCCCGGAGGCAGTTCATGGCTGAACACAGTCACATTCTGGCAACTCCTGCGACGCCGCTGGAGCCAACCATATTGGCCTCTGCCTTTCCACTGGACCATTTCAGCGATGTGGAGAGGGGGGATTTGCTGCATGGGTAACAGCCTATCCTCCATACCTACTTTACCCAAGCTTCGCGCACTGGAGAGGACACTCTGTTCCAGAACCACCATTCAGAGCGTGACACCATAGTCTTCCGAGACTGAAGGATGCTAACAAAGCCCTGATAGCATTGGGCGGTAAATGTTTTTAAAAGTTTCATAGTAGACACAGTATATTTACTAAGAGCTCTTTGTGAAAAGTCTCTATTTGTTTCGATGAGCAAGAGGAACACTTGGAAGATTACGATCCCGTCGTGTGCTTTGATCATAGAAGTGTTGATGGAAAAGTTGGTTGGCTTGATTGAGCCCACACAGCTCTCCTATGGCTTTGATAAGTGCACTGTGATTCACAGTCTTTTCAAGTTACGGTTGGCTTCTTTATTTAGTAAATACTTCACAAAATGCTGAAGAAGGGTCAAGTTTCCATCTTTGGTCCTTCCTTTTAACTCTGGAAAATTCAGATCATCTGGTATAAAAAGCTGTAAATTTTACATTTTTCATAGCTGTGGGAAATTGGATTTGCTGTGGCCATTTGCACTTTAATTCCCTTCCTATTTTTTTCCCCCTCATATAGGAAAGCTGTACACCAATGCCAAACCATCTTTAAAAAGAAACCCACTGAATTTTGGAAAGCAGATTGCAGTATATCCTCATGGTGTACTGAACACCCATCTGGAGCAAATGGAACAGAGGGCCAACTGAATCATCTCGCCTAGTGTTAGTGACACATGTAGCCAAGTGAAGGGTTTCACCCATGATTAAATCATGGATAGAAATAACTACCACCACTATTCACCACTGACCATGCATAAAACAGAATGAGCCAAATGGCCCAGCCTCTTGCCAGCTGGAAGCCCTGTGCTCCAAGCTGGTGAGCTATTTTTAAATGCTAGTTTTTTGTCTGATTGCCTCGCTAGCATAACTACATTAATTTCCAGTGCTCCCCCTCCCTTTGCGTGCATCAGTGTTCAAGCACATTACGGAGGAAATTTTGCCAGTGGAATGAACAGCCGACTAGATGCTGGAATCTGAGGACACATGCAAAAGAGAAGGAAGTCTGAGGCTCAGGCAATCCTGAGGAACTGAAGACATGTCTTGTGTGCTCCCTGGGTCATTTGGTGGGCCACTGTGAGATACAGGAAGCTGGACTAGATGGGCTTTTGGCCTGATCCAGTGGGGCTCTTCTCATGTTCTTATGTACTCTCAATGGGTTTCCTTTCCAAAGCAGTCATGATTGATACCTTTTTGGAAGCATGGTGCATGCCCAGATTTAAGAGCAGTAACAACCCAGTCTTACGTATGTTTACTCAGAAGTCCAGTTGTAGTCAATGCAGCTTACTCTCAGGAAAATGTGCATTGGATTGGAACTTAAGAACGGAAAGAAAGTCACAATTCACTGTGCTCAGAGAGATGAGACATCATTCCCTAACAAGGACAATCTAGAACCCAAATTGTGGGTTGCAACCTGATTTTTGTTTTTGGAATCCTTGAGCAGATCCTCCAGTGAAAACTCAAGTGATGGAAAGATCAGATATCTAATTGCCTCAAACCCTGAGGCTATTCAAAACTCAGATAGCTGCTTATTACCCTGCAAACAGTTCAGTTCCTGCAGTTTGCAAGGAGCTGAGCTCCTGCAGTTTGCAAGCATGGGTAGATATAGAGCAGGGGTGCCCAAACCCCGGCCCTGGGGCCACTTGTGGCCCTCGAGGCCTCTCAATGCGGCCCTCAGGGAGTCCCCAGTCTCCAATGAGACTCTGGCCCTCTGGAGATTTGTTGGAGCCCACACTGGCCTGACACAACTGCTCTCAGTGTGAGGGCGACTGTTTGACCTCTCGCGTGAGCTGTGGGATGAGGGCTCCCTCCACTGCTTGCTGTTTCATGTCTGTGATGCAGGAGCAGCAGCAAAGGAAAGGCCAGCCTTGCTTTGTGCAAGGCCTTTTATAGACCTTGAGCTATTGCAAGACCTTCATTCATTCATATAAGTTCAACTTTAATATATTCATTTATGTAAACTTATGTAAATTTATTCAAATTTTAAATGTAAATTAATTCTTTTTCCCCCTGGTCCCCGACACAGTGTCAGAGAGATGATGTGGCCCTCCTGCTAAAAACTTTGGACACCCCTGATATATAGAGATAAACATCTTAGAACCAAATCCTATCCAATTTTCCAGTGCTGGTGCTGCTGTGCCAATGGGGTATGCACTGCATCTTGTGGTGGGGCAGCAGTTACAGAGGCCCCCTTAAGGTATGGGAACGTTTGTTCTCTTACCTAGGGGCGGCATTGAGGTTGCACCGGTGCTGGAAAGTTGGATAGGATTGGGCCCTTAGTTCATGCCCCCTAATAAAGAATTTTAAAAAAAACAGAAGATTTTGTGTTTGTTTTTTTTTAATTTTGGGGGGAAAGTTCATTAAGGCTGCCTCATTAGGAGAAATGGATGAGTTTTTTGTTAAAAAACAAACAAAATATTAGTACTTGTAAATAAATACTATTTCTTTGTAATTTCCTTTTTTAAAAAAAGACTTGTAAGCCTGGGTGGGTCTCAAGAGAGTGACATTTTAAAAAGTGGGTCTCAGTGCTAAAAAGTTTGGGAAACACTTGAGCCACAACATCATTTACCACGTATTAAATTACAAATCTAGACTGCTAATAATTATTTCTGTTCCTCACTACAAAGTCAGACCACTAGTCTATCTAGCCCAGGAGTCAAACCTACATCTGGCTACTTGATTCTGTGACAGCAATTTAGCTGGTGCAGATCCAATAGCAGCTGCTGGAGACTGACAAAAGGTAAGAGAACAAATGTTCCCTTGTGTCTTACAAATGTTCCCTTACCTCAAGGAGACCTCCAGCTCCCTCTCTTCCTGCATGAAATACAGTGGTGACTATTTTGGCACCTCTATATTGCAACGTGGGCAGTCCGGTTAAAACTGGGCTATGAATGGCTGCATAAGCATCTCTTGCCCAGCATCCCACCAGTGGGAGAACAGGATTTTTCTCTCTTGTGGGGGCCCCTACCCAGTTAGGTAAGTCACCTGCTGCAATCAGCATTGAGGGAAGTAGCATGGAACAAAATAATAATAATCAGAAACTGATGCAAGGCCATTTGAACTCATCATCACAGCCTAATTGAGTTTTCACCGTTCTGAATAATTGGGTATCATTTACAAACGTTACAGTCTATCATCGCTCTCCAACTCCGGAACTGTTATGAATAAATTACATATAATCAGTCCCAGGACAGGTTCGTGGGAGGTCCTGCTGCCTTTCAATGTGAGTAGCCCTGGCTCAAGTTATTCAGCTGCCTGAAACAGAGATCCCCATTTTCAGGCTTCCTATTAAACCCATTTTTGCCTGACTGACAGATGTATGCATCTGGTCCCTGTTGCGTATATGCAGCGTTGGGCAGGAATGGTTTAAAACCACACACCTCACACATGTCCTTTGAAATCACTTTCTTTTCTGTTGTCCCTTCCTTTATCTCTGCTTAAAGATACAAATGGGGGCAGAATAAGATTTCCAGTTTGGCTCTCCCTTTATGCACAGGCAAAATGACAAGCAGGTTCAGTTAAAAGTGGCCAAATCTGAGAAATGTCCCACAGACCTGGTACTTGAAGAGCCAGTTTTACCCTGCTAGTCCTGATTTTGGAAACCATAGGTGTTCTCTTGCTTCCTGTTTCCTGTTCTTCAAACTATAAGCTATCCATAAAGTAACACAGAGATAAGAGGACAGATCCTTCTAGCTTTTGTAATGCTTTGCAGAGATTTACCCAGGGCAGGTGCTAGGCAAATGGGCCTGCAATTTCCGAACTCCTAGATTTCTAGATCTCATCTAGCGTTACTTGGGGTTACTTGGGTTGTTTTCCAATTCTCCATTAACAGTCCAATCCTATGGTCCCCTTGTCAATGCTGTGACACCAAAATGACCAAGGCTTCATCCTGTAGGGGGCGATCTTAGAGGTCTCCTCTGGGTAAGGGAACATCCGTGGGGGGTCTACTCAGAACTGCACCAGCAAAATACTCATTCGGGCAGCACAAGGCCCCTGTAGGATTGAGCCCTCAATCTCCCCCCACTTTCCTCAGCCCCACCCTCCCTCTGGATCTTGGCCCTGTTGTTTTTTGGGAGACATTTCACAGGGCACTCCAAGTCTCACAAGAACTCATTGTTGTGACATTGTTGTGACAGCCCTTGGTCAAATCCTGGGGAAATGTGCACTTGGGCAGCCGCAACATCTTTGGAAGTGAGGCTTTTGACAACACCATCCTTTCCATACCTGCTAGTCAGGGCCCCCGACTACATTCACCTTAAGGAAAAGCTGGGATAGGTGATATAAGTGTCACACCAATGGCCAATTAGGTGGATGCAAAAAATTCCTTCCTGGCCCTTGAATTGCGATCAGCAAATCTCAGATTGTCCCACTGAGCAGGTGGGTGGCATAGCTAGAAGGGGAGCAAAGCACTAAGTTTTGCAGGCAACTGAATGTGATGTGCAAGTGGCCCCTCACTCCCCTTTGGAGCCATTCCAGGCGGTGGGAGCAAAACAGAGGTGAATGCAGGGGGTATTTTTGCTCCCCTGCCCGGAATGCCTCCTTTTTTGCTGCTCTATTTCCCACTGCCTGGAATGGCTTCGAAAGGGAGTGGAAGAGGTTGTTTGCACAGCGCGAACTTAGTGCTTTGCCCCCCCTGAAGCTACACCACTGGACGGACACATGCATTCCTCTAGGCTTGGAATGCTGGGAATGGTGTACCAATCTAATGTGAGCCCAGTTGCCAACCTTATGCACAGTGGGGACTGGGCAAAATATGCGTCTGCCCACATCCATCATTTGGGGAGTGGGGGTTACAGTTTTGATGTCTCCTTCCTGAGATGAGATTTTATATTTTTATTATTTTGTTTTAATTAGTAAAATTTTTGCGCATTAAAAAGCCATGCAAATATGAAATCATAAAAAAGACAAAAGAGGCATTTCATTATTTCTGTGGTTTGCTAGGTTTAATAATTATTAAATGATAACAGTAAATTACTGCATTATGTTTCTAATAAGTTTGTAGTGCTACATGCATTCTGATGATGCAATCTTGTTTTATACTGTCGGGAAGGGTTTGGGTCTATTGCATTTCCATTTCGTTTTTTTTTTTTCCTATTGGTAATTAGAGTATTCTGTACAAGTTGTTGTTTGATCATAATTGTTTGTTGTTGTTTTTTTTTAATATTGTCAAGGAAGTGATATGCTGAAACCCATTGGGATGATTTTGTTATTAAATTATTAAAAGTACTAAAAATCAGGAGCACCTCCATCAAATTTTTTTAATCAGTCATGTAATTAATTGATTAAACATTCAGCAGTCCTATTGAAAATAAATGTTGATTGTCTCCATTTCAGAATACTTAGCACGCCTCTTTAATTGAGCAATCTTGCTTTCTTGTCAGTGTTTACCCTTCAGCAGCCATTCAGGAAGGTCTCCTTTTAAGAAAAAAAATAATGAATACAAGTTACAGTGCAATTGTATGCACGTCTACTCAGAACTTTGTCCCATTGAGTTCAATGGGCCTGAATCCCAGGAAAGTGACTTTAGAATTGCACCCTTGGGCACTTAGGCCAATACTCATTGAAAACAGGTGGACTTAAGCTTATAGGTTATGGCATAACATAGACAGATGCACATTTCAATGCTGGGATATTTCAGTGTCCCTGAACACTGTGATCTCAGTCCAGCTAAAGTCCCACTGAAACCAAGAGAACAAGTTAGTTGTTGTGCGTGACTCAAATCCCATTTCAGTTGGACTTCATCATAACAACATTTCCATAGATTGGAGCCTTAGCCTCTGGCCAATTCATGGCTCCGTAGGGTACCCATCAATATCAATTTTCCATGGCAATACTCCAGGCAGAGATCACAGACTTTTAAAAGTCCACTTACTCTGAACACCAGTCTAAATATATTTCCACGTCAGTGCACCTGCCTTGGAGATACTTACTGGTACTTACTGATACAGGTATGTATCACTTAATGATGGGGATACATTCTGTGAACCCCATTGTTAAGCAATTATGTCATTATGTGATCCTTACTTTTGGGGTGGAGGTCTGCAGGCCTTATGTTTGACACCCCTGGTCTATAGGGTTTGCTGCCGCCTATTGTTGATGTTCAACATCAGGGGTCTCCAAACCCCGGCCCGGGGGCCAGATGCAGCCCACGGCGAGCCTCTATCCAGCCCGCAGCCAACCTCTGATCCCGAGAGCCTCTGGCCCAGTTGACCGAACATCCAGAGTTGTGCTTGTGGGGTGGGGAAATGGGGCTCCGTTTAAGTGTGTGCTTTGGGCTGTGTTGGTGTTTGGAGAAATAATCTCTAATGTATTTATTTAAAAAAATTTTCCCGGTCCTCGACACTGTGCCAGATACAGTGGTGCCTCGCAAGACGAAATTAATTTGTTCCGCGAGTCGTTTTGTATTGCGAAAATTTCATCTTGCGAAGCATGGTTTCCCATAGGAATGCATTGAAATTTAATTAATGCGTTCCTATGGGCAAAAAAAGTCAGAACAAAGTCAAATTTGGTTTACAAAGTGTTTATTAAGTGCTCTTTAAAGGCATACATACTGTACAGAGGATTTCAAAAATTTCAAGCACAAAACTTCAACTTTTTAACCTCCAGGTACAATGCATCCTGGGTATTAATGGTTGTGCAATTTAAAACAAACCAAAACAAAAAAAATGCAAAAAAATTCGTCTTGCGAAGCATGCCATAGAAAAATTCGTCTTGTGAGTCACCAAAAAAATCGCAAAACGCTTTCGTCTTGCGAGTTTTTTGTTGCGCGAGGCATTCGTCTTGCGAGGCACCACTGTATTTGATGCGGCACTTTGACCAAAAAGTTTAGAGACCCCTGTTCAACATCTTCGTGCGGGTGTGGAAAATGACAAAGAAAAAAAAGCATACAGGCCAATTTCATATTAATTGTATCTTGTTTATCTGACCCAGACATATTCTCTGATTCCAGTCTCTTTAACATCTGCCAAAGGACAAAAGCTGGATAAACCCCAGTTGGCTAAAGCTCAACCCAGGGAAGACTGCAGTCAAGCTGATTGACAGGATAAAGGCACTTTTTCTGGCAGTGCTATAGAAAGCATTCTGTGACTCAGGGAAGGATGTCCACAAATTGCTGACATTGCTCATGGGCCAAGAGTATGATCAGATCATGCTACCTCTTCAAGACTGCAGTGTTGAAATGCCCCACAGCTCAGATTGGCTTGAGCCTGCTATTTTATTATCACCTGCACATGGGTTGGAATCCACTGCATTTAATCAGAGAGGGGCTGTAGCTCCATAGCAAAACAACTGCTTTGCAAGCACAAGGGAAGAAGTTCAATCCCTAGTATCAGGTTGTCCGCATCACACAAGATGGATCCCCAACTGTAGCTGTCAGCGCCAACTCCGTGGGAAAAATTAATCAAGAAGCCATGCTAATATAACAACTGGTTTCCTTAGCAAGACACTGCACCTTCAACCAGCTGCAAGAATAAAAGAAGCACATTTAGGACTGTGGATAAGCTGTCAAGGGACATCAAATCATAAAACAAGATTTCTTGCATATATGTGCTTGGCTCATGCTACAGAGAAAGTCTGTGCTCCCACAGGAATCCTTTTTCTGTTCTTTATTGTACCTACCTAACCTCCCTCTCCTCCTTTCTTCTAACCTCAGGTTCCCCTGGGTAACCCCTATAATTCCCCTTTTCCCTTAAAAAAAACAACAGTTGTTCCCAAACTTCCCTGGGTCATGACACCCCTGCAGTCTCCTCAGCTGGGTGCCACCATCTTGGATCTCACAGGATTTTGCAAGCTCCAAGATGCTGGCATTCAGGAGAACAGGTGAGAGGGGCCAACGGGCACATCACATGGTGCCCCTGTGAGTGTGCTGCGATGCCCTAGGTATTGCAACTCATCCTTTGGAAACCCCCACCCTACGTCCAACTGACTTTATCATTTGTTCATTTGCTGCAGTGTCTTGGAAAGGAAGTGTTTTCCTATGGCAATGATTGCAATGATTCCAGCCTATCGCCGCCGTTGCAAAAGGATCAAGGCTGAAGAAAGGCGCACTGTCCCTTCCACCGTTCTTCAAAGCTGTCAGGCAAAACAGCAGATCACAGCAGGGATATCAAGGCTACGTTTTGAGACCTGTCAACTTGATTTGTTTGGATCGGGAAAGGTCCCTTTTGTTCTTCTTTCGTTGACATTTCTCTTTGATTTCTGTGCCTGTTTCCCGCAACGTGGTTTCAGAGTACAGCCTAAGGGAATTTCCTCCTTGGGTCTTCTTTGAATGTTACAGATCTACATGCACCGACCTTTACCTAAGTTAGTGCTGCTGGCAAACCCTGATGCCAGGGTTTCTCTTGTGCCAGGTAATGTACTTTAATAGATAAATGCCCCAATCCTAAGCGCTCACTGTGTGCTTGCTTCCATGGGGTGAGCATGGTGTCCAAGTACAAGATATGCAGGTGGCTTTGTGGTCTGGTGGGCAGGCATTGTGGATGTGTGAGATGAAGACACAGGACAAAGCCAACATCAGAATACAAGCATCCCCCCATGTCCGCGGATCTGGTATCCACAGCTTCAGTTATCCACTGTTTTCCAAGCCCCTTGTGCTTTCCCATGTCCCCCAAGCCCATGACCTTCCATTTTCTGCATTAACAAGCAGAAAATTTCTTGCTTTTACAGACTCTACAAGAGGAACACAACAAACAGGTAGGCAGACTGAACACTAGAGAGATACAAAACTTTAACAGGAAGCTTCCTGCTTCCTGTTAACATTCGCTAAGGATGCAATCCTAACCACACTTTCCTAAGAGTAAGCCCCATTGAACAAAATAGGACTTACTTCTGAGTAGAACTGGTTAGGATTGTGCCCTTATGTTCTTATCTATGTCAGATGCAAGGGAGGGCACCAGGATGCAGGTCTCTTGTTACCTGGTGTGCTCCCTGGGGCATTTGGTGGGCCGCTGTGAGATACAGGAAGCTGGACTAGATGGGCCTGTGGCCTGATCAAGTGGGGCTGTTCTTTGTTCTTAACTACAATTCCCAGGAGGCCTTGCAGGTCTTCTTGTTATCTGGTGTGCTCCCTGGAGCATTTGTTGGGCCACTGTGAGATACAGGAAGCTGGACTAGATGGGCCTGTGGCCTGATCCAGTGGGGCTGTTCTGATGTTCTTAACTACAATTCCCAGGAAGCCTTGCAGGTCTCTTGTTATCTGGTGCGCTCCCTGGGGCATTGGGTGGGCCGCTGTGAGATACAGGAAGCTGGACTAGATGGGCCTATGGTCTGATCCAGCGGGGCTTTTCTTATGTTCCTTAGGGCGCAATCCTAACCAACTTTCCAGCACTGACTTAGTCGCAATGCTGCCCCCAAGATAAGGCAACAAACACGTCCTTAGCTTGAGGTGGCCCCCTTGACTACCTCCCAAGATGCAGTGCACACCACATTGGTACAGCTGTGTCAGTGCTGGAAAGTTGGTTAGGATTGCGCCCTTAGTCTCTTCCCTTGGACAGAGGAACTCTGGCAGCGCTTGGGCCCCAGACTCCAATCCTGTGCAACAACCTTTAGTTCTATGCATCATAGTCTTCTTCTGCTGGGAAGAACTAGATTCATTTGTTTTCCATTCTGCAAATGAACAAAGAACGTTCGTGCCGATTTAATGGGCATGCCAACTAAGCAGGGGCTTCTGTGATGCCAGGAGGCACATCTCACCAAGTTGTTTTTTTTTTTAAATTCATTTCAATATATGCATTTCCCTACAGTACAGCATTTGCAGTGTTTGCTTTTTTAGTGTCAGATTTGTGAGCATGGAGAATGTCTCATTCCCCAAATATGAAAATATTCAGGACGCTGCTAACACAGCCAGCTTGTGAGTGTCACTCGTTCCCAAGACAGAAAATATTGTACCAGAGAGAGAGAGAGAGAGAGAGAGAGAGAGAGAGAGAGCGCATTGGCAGGCAAGCCTTGAATTACCTACTGCATGATACACATTCATTTTGGTGCAGGGAACAGGTATTTGACTCAGCCCAGAGTAGCTGGGATTTAGCTCCAAAAAGCTCACTGAGCCAGCTGCTCCCTTTCACCCTCACCTATTTCACAGAGTGGTAGGGAGAAATAAAATAACCATGTACGTCATCTAGAGATGCTGAATTTTCTGTTCTTTTGTGCTAGGAGAGGATACAGATAGTGTGACATAGAGTGGGCCCTCCTTATCCATGCGGTTTAGTTCCAGACCCCTCTCTCCTGCAGTTAAGGAAATCCGTGGATGCTGGTGTCCACTCCTGAAGTTCACACAATTACTTAACTGAAGCCTTTGAAGAGCTGTCTTGCGTCAGGCCAGCAAACTACCCTACTGGCCTCCAGGATGTAGTGTCCAGAGACTTCTAAAGGCCGTTCTGGGCCTCAGAATGACCAGCAGAAGTCTCCGGAAGCTACTACCATTTTTGGTCTGCAAACTTGGAAGTTGCTGCTGAAAACCAGCAGTCGCTTCTGGAGGCCATTCTGAGGTCCACAAAGGCCCCCGGAGTGGGTCACTGACCCATTGCAACCCAACAGAGGCGTCTGCAGGCTCCAGGTAACTAATTGGGAGGAGCCTCTGGGGGTACCCATGTGAACCCTCTGTATCTGCGGTGGTTAAATTTGCAGATACGGGACCTTTTCTGGAGGAAAAGTTCATCACAGGTTACAAGTCATAGTCAGTATGTGTAAGCTCTTGGTCTTAGAGGCAAGCTGCCTCTGATTGCCAAATGCAGGGGAGGGCACCAGGAGGCAGGTCTCTTGTTATCAGGTGTGCTCCCTGGGGCATTTGGTGGGCCGCTGTGAGATACAGGAAGCTGGACTAGATGGGCCTGTGGCCTGATCCAGTGGGGCTGTTCTGATGTTCTTAACTACAATTCCCAGGAAGCCTTGCAGGTCTCTTGTTATCTGGTGTGCTCCCTGGGGCATTTGGTGGGCCACTGTGAGATACAGGAAGCTGGACTAGATGGGCCCTTGGCCTAATCCAGCAGGGCTCTTCTTATGTTCTTATGACCCATGGATGCAGAGGGTCCAATATACTCACAACCTGGACACCTGCACTCTTTCTGCTCAATAGATCCATTGGGATACTGAATATCTATTTCACCATTTCTCCGACCATCCATTGCATGAGGCTGGAAGATTATTATTGCTTACAGCGAAAAGGTACGAAAGTCGATCCTGTTAGCAGCTATAAGGAAGATTAAATTGCTTTTATTCCTTTCTGGTATGTAAGTCAAATATAATCTTGCAAATGCTCCAGATGGCAGGCTAACATCTCACATTCTGTGCTTATGGGCTCAATAACGGCGACAGAGCTTGACTTGGCAAGCTTCTTGGCGCTTTCCTCCTGACATTGTATTATGGTGCCAATAGCCCATTCCTTTCCTGGGAGGGAACGTGACCTAATTATAAGATCAAACTGGCAGACTGGTGGCCATAAATCCCATTCTGAGGGCAGGTTTACATGTTCTCCCAATCACACAGAAGCCACCAGGAAACAATTCATTATCACCGTTGTCTCTACGTTGTGAAACGGGAGAAGAATCTAACATAAAGAGTCGCTTAATCCATGAATCTCATGGATCGTATGGAGTCTGCTCGGGAGCAAATGTCCAGGGAAGGAAGGGCTTGATCAAATGCTTCTCACCATGTGGGCCAAAACAACAGGCAACTAGCTCTGCATGTGGTTGTATGCTGTAACGAAGTGATTCCCAAACATTTTAGCACTTTTTAAAATGACGCTGTATCAGGACGCACCTCGCTTTACGAGACTTTAAAAAATGCAATCTAGAAAGAAATATTTTTAATTAATTACCCTGCACATGCCCGATCTCGTCTTCTCAGCATCTCAGAAGCTAAGCAGGGTCAGGCCTGGTTAGTACTTGGATGGGAGACCGCCTGGGAATACCGGGTGATGCAGGCTTATACCATAGTCCTTTGAGACTGAAGGTTGCCAACCAACCATATAATTAATTAATTGATTGATTGATTGATTGATTGATTAATATATGTATCTGTAGTATTTATTCCCCCCCCCCAAAAAAAAACCATGCTGATAATTTCTCGTAATGAGGCAGCCATCATGAATCGCCTCAAGACTTGAGGGGCTTAGGGCCCAATCCTAAACAGTGCGCATGGACTTACCGCCGACATGCACTGTCGCAAAGGTGCTGTAAGGCACATCTGCGGCCCTCAAGCACTGGGCTAGCGCAGGTGGACCACTGCTTGGCAGTAGTGCAGACCACCAGGCGGCGGAGAGGTGGGTGAGCCTCTGTGACAGACCACTGGACCGACACGGAGGGTCTTCATTCTACGCTGACCCTTGGGTCGCCGTAGAATTAAGTAGCCCCATTGTAGGGCTGCTCGCCTTACCTGGGGGAAGGGACAGAAGTCTCCTTCTCCCGAGCCACCGGCATTGCCCAGGTTGCACTTGGGATGCGGCGGCAGCCATTTTCGGCACCATTGCACGCAGGGCAGCTCATGATTGGGCTGTTAAGTTATTTGATCCAAACTTCCCTTGCCCCCCCCCCGCTACTTGACATTGACAGACTTGGGGGGGGAAACACAGTAGAATAAACAATTCGCAGGCATTTATCTTAAATATTCACACAAGCTTGCCAAATGCAAGAGCTCAGCTCCTTGCAAACTGCAGGAGCTCAGCTCTTTTGCAGGGCAGTTAGCGGCTCTCTGATTTCTGAGTAGCCTCCGGGCTTGAGGTCGTTAGTTATACGATCTTTCCTGCACCCCTGTTTTCATCTGAGGCTCTGTGGGATCCACCAAAAATGGAGGGGGCGGGGAGGTATGGGGCAGACTTCGGGGTGGTGAGTGGGCAGATCAGGGTCTGGAGGGGGCAGTCTCTGTGGCTGTGACACAGCCTATCCCCCTTCCTGGTTCAATCCACCTTCGCAGGTCCACTTGGACTCGTGCTACTTAAATCGCTGTGGAGCAGTGATTTAGCTGGGGCAGTGAGGGCTTACCTCTGGGAGAGGGAACAGATGTTCACTTACCCAGAGACCTCCAGAATTGCCCAAACCTCAGGATCTGGCACACATGCAGGTGGTGTGATTGCATCAATGGGGGGGAGGGTTAGATTTAGGTAGGATTGGGCTGTTGGGTTATCTGATTAGTCCTTTCCTCCTGATTTAGTGTAAAGAAGCTGATTATAGAATAAATGGCAGCATTTATTTCTGCTGCATCTTTGATTGCCAAATTAAACATAAAATTAATGTCCAGTGTAAGTCAGGCCAAATTATTGTGCAAAACATATCATGACTTGAACATTTTTATGATTTTTATTCCCTTTTGCTCCCTTGATTAAGTGGACGTACAAAATTAAAATTAACCGTTAAGATTTGATGAATTTTAAATGAATGACTCAGTGTACGTTCAACACTTTTTTCCCCAGCCCAAATTAAACTAAAGTGAAAGAATAACGCTGATTTAGTTCAATTTGAGTCAATAAGACATGCAGTCCAATCTGAAGCATTGTTTACTGAGAAGTGAGTCCCTCTGGATTCAGTAGGGGTTCCCTGTGAGTGTTTATATAATTGCAGCCTTAATTCATACAAGGGGAGTATCATGGAGTGATGAAGAAGTGAGTTTCAGTGCAGTTTTTACTCTCAGATTTGCTTTGGGAGCAGGAACTGCTCAATGACTGCATTTGCACCACCCTCTAAGAAGGTGCAACATTGACTGCATTTGCTCCATCTCAACATCTTACCCTACCTCTAACCCAGAGGGCTCATGCAGGACTGTTCTGGTCGCTTGATCAGCTCTGATGCAGTTGATGACGATGTTGTTTCTGGGACCATGGCGTTGTGGGGACTGGAAGGAGTTGCCTGAGCCAGCTGATTGGAGAAGGTGGAGATGGAAGAGGCTGGAAACCTCAAGGTATCTGAGCCAGGCATGGGAGAGAAGGTAGAGGCAGTGGGGAAGGGAGTGGAGAGACAGTGGGATAAGAGAAGAGGAGGAGAGAGCTAAGGGAAAGTGAAGCCGGAACAAGGGGAACTAGGAAAGGGGGAAAAGGAAAGGAAGAAATTGGAGATATGTGGAGATGTTGTGAGTGGAGATATAAGGGGCATAAGAGGAAAAAGGAGAGAGACAAGGAGAGGCTTAAAGGAGGAACCAGAAGCTATGGGTGGAGGCCAAGAAAAAGGCTTTGGTGCCAAGGAATAGGGGCACAATGACTTCCTGCTTCAGAGTCCCTTCCAGGGCCTGCTTCTTTGGCTACTAGGCCCCCTTTTTAATCCTCTGCCTGGGTACAATTTACCCCTTGCACCTCCCTTTCATGGGCCCCAAGTGTGTGAAAGGGAACCCTGGGTATGTCATGGTTGGCAACCTTCAGTCTCGAAAGACTATGGTATAAGCCTACAGCACCCGGTATTCCCAGGCAGTCTCCCATCCAAGTACTAACCAGGCCTGACCCTGCTTAGCTTCCGAGTTCAGATGAGATCAGGCATGTGCAGGGTAACAGACCCTCTTTGACATTTGCATCTCCACTTGGGAAGTGGAGTCCTCATCTCCCTCATACCAACTCTGTGTTGTTCCCTCTCTCAACTTGCTCCTTAGCTGAAGGATACGTGGGATGGGAATAGGGTGGTGGTAAAACTGGACCTCCCCTGAGAGATTTGATAAAGTGATATTGTTTCACTTCTTGAGAATTTGTCCTGGACATAATCGCTCACCTTACCTGATACTCAGTTCTGGTTCATACGAAATCCTAAGATGGCTGTTCTGATTCCCCCCCCCCCCCCACCATAAATAATCTACAACAGGAGATCATGACTAGTATACCACCGCTATTACTAAAATCTGCTACATACATATTTACACTGCAGTTGCTTTCATTTATTTTTATTATAGCTTGAATTGTATTTGAACAAATGAAAAGGTGTTATGGGACGCGTTTAATTGAGTTTAAAAGAGTCGCCCATAAACAGTATTAAGGGCAGTTTGAGTTTACAGCTTTGTAGGTTTTTATTTGGCTGAAAATCAAAAGAGGTGCAAATTATTTAAAAAAAAAATTGGGCATGCAAATAAGTGAAGGCAAAGTAGAAACCTCTCTTAATTACTCCAGATATTTAGGTTCATTCTGTCTTCTTAGATTATCTTTGCAATTGAAAAAAAAAAGTAACAAGGCAGGAGATAAAAGAACTCTTGCTGGCTCTAATTCAGTTCATTTACTAAGGTTGCCAATGAAACTTTCCAAGTTTGGACTTTGGGGGCTCAAAATGCTCACCCCAGAAAAAGTGATTGTAGTCATTTCAGTGATATTGATTATTGACTCATCACCTAAATGATAAATAGCTCAATTAAGAACCTTGGCACAAAATCTTATCTTATTATTATCTGCCTCCACCCCTCCAAAAATGTTGTTTTTGCACCTTCACCCTTGGCTCTCTCATCCTTGTCTGTTTAATCTTTGAACTATGCCATTGGCCACTGCACAGGATCCCAGCACACAAAAACAGATTTCATATTTTATGTGCGTACTGGAAAAGCACAACCAGCAAAAACTCAGTCATGAAGCCAGTCTTGGGCTTGCAGGAGCTAATCACACGATCCACTCATATAAATCCAGGTGTGGTGTTGCAATGGGCGCACCATGGTCAAGCATTGTGGGACCACCGGCTCAGATGGTCGGAGCTCCCATGGATGTGCCAATAGCTTACCCAAGCCACACCAGAACAGGTAAGGTGGTGGGTTGTGTGTGATTCAGAGGAGGATTGCCAGAAGATCAGGGTACGGAGCAGGACAGGCAGGGAGCGGTTCAAGGGTAGAGGAATATTGGTGGCAGTTACGCAGAGATCCAACCTCCCTTTTCTCAGCCCAGCACACCCCCTGAGGCTTCTTGGATTTATGCCATAAGCTGGCATAAGTCCAAAGAGACCCACTGGCAGCCAGGTGGTTGAAGGGAGGTATATAAAAATATTTTTTAATAAAAATATAGTATTTTTACTATATTTTACTATAAAAATATTTTACCTCTCCCAAGCCATCTGGTCACCCCCGCCACAGGATGTAGTGTGATGGAGAGATTTTAAGATTCTTTTGTCTGACGCAATGCTAACAGCCATAGACCTTGTCTTTATCATCTGGAGGTTTTATTGACATAGTTACAAGCCAATTCAGTTTAATTTGGATACAGATCTGCACTCCTTCCTTCTCATCCTGCCTCTCTAGCACCACACCCACAATGGAATTGGCAACCTTCAGTCTCGAAAGACTCTAGTATCGCGCTCTGAAAGGTGGTTCTGGAACAGCGTCTAGTGTGGCTGGAAAGGCCGATTTGGGAGTGACAATCCTTTCCACACCGGGAGCAAGTGCAGTCTGTCCCTGGTCTGTCTCCCTGGCTATGGGCCTTCCTTCTTTGCCTCTTAGCCTCAGACTGCTGGCCAAGTGTCTCTTCAAACTGGGAAAGGCCATGCTGCACAGCCTGCCTCCAAGCGGGCCGCTCAGAGGCCAGGGTTTCCCACTTGTTGAGGTCCACTCCTAAGGCCTTCAGATCCTTCTTGCAGATGTCCTTGTATCGCAGCTGTGGTCTACCTGTAGGGCGCTTTCCTTGCCTGAGTTCTCCATAGAGGAGATCCTTTGGGATCCGGCCATCATCCATTCTCACAACATGACCGAGCCAACGCAGGCGTCTCTGTTTCAGCAGTGCATACATGCTAGGGATTCCAGCACGTTCCAGGACTGTGTTGTTTGGAACTTTGTCCTGCCAGGTGATGCCGAGAATGCGTCGGAGGCAGCGCATGTGGAAAGCGTTCAGTTTCCTCTCCTGTTGTGAGCGGTGAGTCCATGACTCACTGCAGTACAGAAGTGTACTCAGGATGCAAGCTCTGTAGACCTGGATCTTGCTATGTTCCACACCCACAACTCCACATTAAATACCTGAGCCAAACAAGACAACCATGTGACATTCTTCCACCACCTCCAAGACAACCATGTGACATCCTTCCACCTCCTTATTTGGGCATATATTGACACTGCATGGTTCGAGCTTTAATTAGGTCATTTTGCTCTGAGATCGAATGTTCTTGGCTCACCATTCTGGTTACACAAGTTCTTGGAATTTTACATGTTCTGTCAATAATGATCTCTTTAGGTCACTTTGATATAACATGATCCCTTATTTTTTTACGGGAAACACCAATGTTTTCTTTGGCTCTTAATTTCAGCTATTTTCTTAATGAGAGAAACTAGGTTAACCCTTAAAAATCTATATCAAGTGCATGCTCCATTGGCACTGCAGCTGCATGTAGGCTGGAGAGAGATAAGGTTGGCACATAGGTGACCTTGGATCAGTTACTCTTTCTCAACCTAATACACTCCAGCAAAGGATAAAGGGTGGACCCTTGCATGCTTGGGACCAAGAACAAGAAAATTTACTGATCGCGCTAGGTCTTATTTCAGATGTGTTGCCAAATGCCTGATAGTGAGAGGGTAGACTCAGTTGACTCATCAGCATTTGGGACAACACTGGCATGTGTGCACCCTTACTTTCCCATTTGTTCAGTAAAAATGGGAATGATAATGCATTTAAACAGCTAATAAGTCCCTAAAATCCAAATTTCCCTATTATGCATAAGGATTTCCCAGTTCCAGTGTACTTTTTCAGTTCTTCTAATCATATGTGGGGGGGGGGATCACAGAATCATAGAGTTGGAAGGAACCCACAAGGCCATCTAGTCCAGCCCCCTGCCACTAGCAAGAAATCCTCCTAGAGAAGTGTTTCTCAACCAGTGGTACTATAACCAGTGGTGATAGAGGTCATGTCTGAAGGTAATTGTGGGATCCCTGGACCCTGCCATGACAGTGAGACCAGCAACACAATGCAGCAAGCAGGAGGCTTGGCTTTCCTAGCAGAGCGCTAGCATGTGCTTTTCATGCTCTTGAAAAATCCCTCCTGCCTGTCCTGAGCCTCTTACCAGCGTTTGTCATGTTGTGTCTGGTCTCCAATCCAGAAGTAACTGTCAATGACATGATCACCAGTTACTTCTGGTGGTACCTTCAAAAGGTGAACTGTGCAAAGTGGGACAGCGGGGAACAAATGTTGAGAAACGCTATCCTACAGCATCTCCAACAGCTGCCTGTCCACCACCTCCATTGGCAATCTGTTCCACTACTGAACGACCTTCAAGAATTTCTTCCTGATGGCCAGCCAGAATCTCCTCTCCTGCAGTTTGTACACATTAGATCTAGTTCTAAGATCACTGTGTGGAAGAAGATGTTCAGACTCCCCCCCCCCCCATGCATACACTAAAAGAACCAGGAAGACACTGAAGAACACCCAAGAAGGGGGACCAGGAATGGGTTGACAAATATCCATAACCACGTGTGTTGGGCCAGCCTGGATGGTCTTATCTGAGTCAGCCCTTGGATTGTTTGTGCTCCCTTGTTTAACTTCCTTCCCCCATCTTTCTTTGTTTCCATTTCTATGATCTGTTCTATTATGAACTTTTAAAGAGACACGGACCCGTACCTGCAACTATTATTATTTTTTAACTACAATTACAACCCAGTGCCTGCAATTATTAATCTGCTATTTTATGTCCTTAGCATAGGAGAGAAAAATAAAAATAAATGCACTTGTAAAAGAAATAATGGTTCCTTCTTTGCAGCCATTTGCATTACATGTCTTTGTGCAGTGGTGTAGCTAGAGGGGGTGCAAAGCACTAAGTTTTGCAGAAATCCTCACCGCGCCTTGCAAGCGCCCCCCCCCCTCCTCCCTTCAGAGCCATTCACAGCAGTGGTGGCAAAACAGAGTCAAACGTCTGCCTCTGAAGGAGAGGAGCCACTTACATGCCGCAGTGAGGCTCCCTACAAAACTTTGTGCTTTGCACCCCCTCTAGCTATGCCACTGTCTTGGTGTTCCTGATTCGGGTCTGATTATGATATCTGTATGGTTTCCCATTATTCAGGACATTGTCCCTTAAGACTTTGGGCTGGAATAATAAACGCTTGCGGAGGTAAATCATCTTTCTGTTAATAAGAGCTTTTAGGATCCAATTAGAGACCGTCATAAGTTATCATTTATTAATCTTCTCGCTTCTGACCCGAGAAACCTTTCCGAAGCAGTAGAATGCTGATCTGGCATTCATGAAATTAGTCCCTGGGACTGGAGACCAAAAAAGGAACATACTGGCTTTGTTATGACCCTTCTTCTGTTTGGAGATCTCAAATATGGCAGTGCATAGATGTTGGTGAAAGGTCTAAGCACATGGCCTGATTTCAAACCTTTCTACTGCTGAAAAGTCTCACTGAATTTAACAGACTTTTGTATGCAGTAATAAAGCACCGGCTATTAAGTTTTAATTCCATGATAAAGCATTTAAACACTTGCTGTATCTGATTAATATCTTCTTGAATCCAGGACTATTTATTTGATTCTGCATTATTAGAAGCTCCAACTAAAACTAATCATGGTGTACATAATATCTTGCTTTATGTGCTACTGTTGGTAGTTTCTTAGGACAGCACAATTTACAGCGTTCGCTAATATCATTCCATGTTAATCAGTGTACAGCAAGCTACCAAATCCTATCCCGCACTGGACCAGGCAGGCCGACTGGCCTGAACTGTATCCAGTGCAGGGTTGAAGGTGGCTTCCGTGCAACTTGGAGTAAGGGAATACTCTTATACCAAGTAATGCCCCAGCCGCCTCAATGGAGTTAGTTGAATCTGCTACGCGAGTAGCCTAGTGTAACGCTGGGCTGCTCAAAAGAGTGGTTAGGATCCAGCCTGAGTTCCTTATTTGCTAACTCCAAATCATTTACTCAGCATTGTACAAAATCCCTTTTCTACCCCAAGAGCCCAATATAATACAAAAAGCCATACCAAACTTTTCCGAGTGGTGAAGACCAGAAGTGATTGTGAGGAGCTCCAGAAGGATCTCTCCAGACTGGCAGAATGGGCAACAAAATGGCAAATGCGATTCAATGTCAGTAAGTGTAAGGTCATGCACATTGGGCAAAAAATCAAAACTTTAGATATAGGCTGATGGGTTCTGAGCTGTCTGTGATAGATCAGGAGAGAGATCTTGGGGTGGTGGTGGATAGGTCAATGAAAGTGTCGACCCGATGTGCGGCGGCAGTGAAGAAGGCCCATTCTATGCTTGGGATCATTAGGAAGGGTATTGAGAACAAAACGGCTAGTATTATAATGCCGTTGTACAAATCGATGGTAAGGCCACACCTGGAGTATTGTGGCCAGTTCTGGTCGCCGCATCTCAAAAAAGACATAGTGGAAATGGAAAAGGTGCAAAAGAGAGCGACTAAGATGATTACGGGGCTGGGGCACCTTCCTTACGAGGAAAGGCTACGGCATTTGGGCCTCTTCAGCCTAGAAAAGAGATGCCTGAGGGGGGACATGATTGAGACATACAAAATTATGCAGGGGATGGACAGAGTGGATAGGGAGACGCTCTTTACACTCTCACATAATACCAGAACCAGGGGACATCCACTAAAATTGAGTGTTGGGAGAGTTAGGACAGACAAGAGAAAATATTTCTTTACTCAGCGTGTGGTTGGTCTATGGATCTCCTTGCCACAGGATGTGGTGATGGCGACTGGCCTGGATGCCTTGAAAAGGGGATTGGACAAGTTTCTGGAGGAAAAATCCATTACGGGGTACAAGCCATGTTGTGTATGCGTAACCTCCTGATTTTAGAAAGGAGGATGAGTAAATGTCAGAATGCCAGATGCAAGGGAGGGCACCAGGATGAGGTCTCTTGTTATCTGGTGTGCTCCCTGGGGCATTTGGTGGGCCGCTGTGAGATACAGGAAGCCGGACTAGATGGGCCTATGGCCTGATCCAGTGGGGCTGTTCTTATGTTCTTACCAAGGTCAGCACTACAGTCAGGAAGTTCAGTTGAGACTGAGGATTGAATAGCAATGAATTACAGAAAGCACCAATTACATACAAATGCAGTTTTTTGACATAACTTCACAGTGAAAGAACAGCCCAAAGTTTTAGCTGTGACTTTCATTATTACTGAATTGCTTCGGTAGTGCTAAATCTTTTTGGAGTTTGCGTAGTGTTTGGATAATGCTGGTAGACTATTGTCATGGGTTGGATTTCATAAGGACATCCCTTATCATCTAGATCAGTGATTTTCAACCTTTTCCTTCTCATGGCACACTGGCAAGGCGCTAAATGGTCAAGGCACACCACCGGTTTTTTGACAATTGACAAGGCACACTGAGCTGCCGTGGGGGTTCACATCTCCCAATGGCCCAAGTAATAAATTACCCCCTCCCAAACTCCCATGGCACACCTGGGGACCATTCACGGCATACCAATGTGCCACGGCACAGTGGTTGAAAATGGCTGATCTAGATCATCTAGATCAACTCCAATAGCATAGCTAGAGGGGGTGCACAGCACTAAGTTTTTCAGGGAGCCTCACTGTGCCGTGTAAGCACAGTGGAAACTACTTCCTGTTTAACAAACAAACGAAGGCTTTCACGGCTGGGTGAGTTTAAAGCGTAATTTAAAATGTTGCTCAAGTCTTCAAGCCATGGATTAAAACACATTGTAGGATCGAGTCCTACATCTCATTTTCATCTGTGAAGATGCTTTCCACGGTTGAAAGTGAAACATAGGGACTAGATCCTACAGTGTGTTTTAATCCGTGGCTTGAAGACTTGAGCAACATTTTAAATTACCTTTTAAGTACTCCCTGTTTGTTTCCAAAAAGTGGCTTTTGGATATTGTGCAGGCCATTCTGAGGCCTGTGGAAGTCTATAGACTAGGTCACTGACCCGGCGCAACCCAGAGGAGGCCTATAGGTCCTTCCTCAGCTCCATAAATTGGGCTGCTGTGCAGAGAACTTTGGGGACCCCTGATCTAGATCATCTGAATCATCTAGTTCAGGGATGGGCAAACTTCCAACTTTAGGGGTCCTGGACCTTTAATAATTGTGTCAGAGAGAGAATTTCAGCAGGTACAGCTTGTCATCTATGAGATGAGAAGCTGCACCTGCTGAAATTCCCTCTTCTATACAATTGTTAAAGGTCCAGGATCCCTAAAGTTGAAAGTTTGCCCACCCCTGATCTAGTCTAACATCCTGATTCCTACAGTGGTTAATCTGATGCCTCTGGATAATCCCAGAAGCAGGAGATGAAAGCATGCAGCTATCTCACCACTGATCCCCTGGAGGTATTGTGAAGCTATTGCCACTGAACCTGGGTGTAGCTATGTAGCCATTATGACTAAGAGCCATTGACAGACTTGTCCTCCATGAAATTGTTTGATCTCCTTCAGATGCATCTATGGTGATACTCATCACCACATCTTGTTCTGTGCAAATTCCACACATCAGATATGTGTGAAGAACTACTTTAGGAAAAAAAAAACTTGAAATGAAGCATTTGTTCACATAAGTCAAGTTTCTACTTAACAGAATACCTATCCTGCTTCATAAAAGAACATTATTTTTCTTTGCATCCTTTCAACATCCCTTTGCTGCTGGATCCACCCCCTAACTATTTTTAGAATCTCTCGCAATCTCCAAATGGCCTTCTTTCATTATTCTGTGCACAGAGATCTACAGCATTTGTAGCCGTCAGCAAATTTACTCATTGCACAGTTTACTGACAATTTTAAAAAAATAGTTCTGCCGACGTACATTACTTTAAGGACTTGGGAAGAATTTGCATATTAATTTGTAAAGAGGAACCAAAAATTGTATGCGTCGTTAGCATTTGTAGGTGGCTTTCATGCTGAATCAAGAAGTCGTAGAAAAGCCTTCTCAGAGACAAACGTTTCATTGAAACACCTCTGAATCAGGAGGAAGCAATTTGAGCAAAATGTTTGAGGGGTGTCCAAACATTTTGACAGGAGGGCCACATCATCTCTCTGACACTGTGTTGGGGGCCAAGAAAAAAAAGAATTAATTTACATTTGAAATTTGAATAAATTTACATAAATGAATATATTAGAGATGGAACTTATATGAATGAATGAAGGTCTTGCAGTAGCTCAAGGCCTGTTAAAGGCCTTGCACAAAGCAAGGCCAGCCTTTCCTTCGCTGCCACTGCTGCATCACAGATGTGAAACAGAAAGTAGTGGATGGAGCCCTCATCCCACAGCTCAGGTGAGAGGTCGAACAGTCGTCCTCACGCTGAGAGCAGTTGCATCAGACCAGCACGGGCTCCCGCAAGTCTCCAGAGGACCAGAGGCTCATTGGAGATGAGGGGCTCCCTGTGGGCTCGACTGGAAGCCCCTGAGGGCCGCAAGTGGCCCCCGGGCCGGGGTTTGGGCACCCCTGATCTACAACACTGGTTCCCAAACTGGTGGGTCGCAACCCACCAGGGGAACTGGAAGCAGGGCATTCCCTCTTAAAGGAGTGCCTCACAATCAGTGTAACTCAAAATCAGAGTGACTCAAAATCAATTGCAGAGATCACTGCCAAGGGGCTTATTTCTTAGCTTGGGGGGAGAGCTGGCCTCTTGCAAAGTCCTGGAAGCTCACAGCCCCCTCCGATGTCCTCCAAGGCTTCTGTAAACCATCTTTATCTCCGATCAGCAGCGACTTCCATTTATGCCCAAAAATGGACTTAGCTGCTGATTAGAGATTTTGTATTGGCAACCTTCAGTCTCGAAAGACTATGGTATCGCGCTCTGAAAGGTGGTTCTGGCACAGCGTCTAGTGTGGCTGAAAAGGCCAATCCGGGAGTGACAATCCCTTCCACACCGGGAGCAAGTGCAGTCTGTCCCTGGTCTGTCTCCCTGGCTATGGGCCTTCCTTCTTTGCCTCTTAGCCTCAGACTGTTGGCAAAGTGTCTCTTCAAACTGGGAAAGGCCATGCTGCACAGCCTGCCTCCAAGCGGGCCGCTCAGAGGCCAGGGTTTCCCACTTGTTGAGGTCCATCCCTAAGGCCTTCAGATCCCTCTTGCAGATGTCCTTGTATCGCAGCTGTGGTCTACCTGTAGGGCGCTTTCCTTGCACGAGTTCTCCATAGAGGAGATCCTTTGGGATCCGGCCATCATCCATTCTCGCGACATGACCAAGCCAACGCAGGCGTCTCTGTTTCAGCAGTGAATACATGCTAGGGATTCCAGCACGTTCCAGGACTGTGTTGTTTGGAACTTTGTCCTGCCAGGTGATGTTGAGGATGCGTCGGAGGCAGCGCATGTGGAAAGCGTTCAGTTTCCTCTCCTGTTGTGAGCGAAGAGTCCATGACTCGCTGCAGTACAGAAGTGTACTCAGGACGCAAGCTCTGTAGACCTGGATCTTGGTATGTTCCGTCAGCTTCTTGTTGGACCAGACTCTCTTTGTGAGTCTGGAAAACGTGGTAGCTGCTTTACCGATGCGCTTGTTTAGCTCGGTATCGAGAGAATGTGTGTCGGAGATCGTTGAGCCAAGGTACACAAAGTCATGGACAACCTCCAGTTCATGCTCAGAGATTGTAATGCAGGGAGGTGAGTCCACATCCTGAACCATGACCTGTGTTTTCTTCAGGCTGATTGTCAGTCCAAAATCTTGGCAGGCCTTGCTAAAACGATACATGAGCTGCTGGAGATCTTTGGCAGAGTGGGTAGTGACAGCTGCATCGTCGGCAAAGAGGAAGTCACGCAGACATTTCAGCTGGACTTTGGATTTTGCTCTCAGTCTGGAGAGGTTGAAGAGCTTTCCGTCTGATGATTAGAGATAAGGATTGTCAAAATGATACCTTGAATTAATTGATCAATCGCATTCCCTCTTTCCTGCATGTACTAAGAAATTGCAATTGCATTAAGCGGATCAATTAATCAATTAATTGGTTGTTAAAAAGTTGTTGTTAAAAAGACGATAAATCAACTTAAGTTTCTTTAACTGGTTGACGGCCCTAGTTATTTTATCACTGAAATGTGAAAAGCTGTTCCATGGGAGCATGTCATTCAGGCAAAGAAGTATTATGGGAAGTTAACTGGTATTACTATAATCTCAGTAACAGGAGAGTAAACAGTGTTTGGGCCTGTGCTTTTGCGAAGCAAATGTTTTATCCTCCATGCAAAATGCACACATTAGATGTTTAAATGGTGAAGTTTCTTCGGAGTAAGAAAAAAGTTGCCTGTGAAACTGTGTGCTAAACTGGTGTGGAGATTAATGAGATGAGGAGCTCGCAAAGCAAAGCTACATTTGAATGCCTTAGATCTTTTCCAGTCTGGCTTCCAGCTTTATGATAGGACTGAAGCAGTTTTAATGATTCCTCTTCGAAGTTCTGCAGCTAGAAATGGTCACCTGCAGTAGGCTTCATAGATCTTTCAGTTTAAGTATCACTTATTATGAATCCTGTTTCAGTTATGGACGGTTGCCACAAATATCTTTGTACTCAGTAGCACTGCTTGGGGGATCAGTGACATCTTGTGAATAATTTTATGCTTTGCACTTCCTTTGTTCTGACATATTGATTTTTTTTTTTCCCATCTGAAAGCTGCTGGGAAAGTCTTTGGCTTTCGTAAATACCGCAGTGTATTGAATGTGGATTGGCCTGGAAGAATGTTCAGAAGCTGCGGTTAGTGCCGGATTCTGTCACCCATCTCATCATGGGGAAAACTCTGTTTTTCAGTTGTAGTGACTGTTCCGCTTTAAAGCACTTTGCAGCAGCACAAGACTTAGGTAGGAGGGCTGGAACCATCCCTCAGGCTATGGTGGAGCAACAGATGCCCATTCAAGTAAGTCCATTGCAGGGATGGGTGAGGAAGGCAGGTGGGGCTGAACAGGGCAGGGAAGGGCAGAAGAGGGAGGAGATGAAGGCAGGCAGTGAGCAGATCAGGCCTGGATAGGACAGGATCGGGAGTTCCAGTATTGGGACTAATATCGAGTCCAATATTACTAGCCCAGTGAGAGAGATGCAACTTATGCAATTTTCCATATTTTCTATGATTGGCTAGAGATCATTTTAGGACTTCTGTCTAGCTACTCCAGGACTAATACTCTCCAATTTGGATTCCACACCTGAAAGGTAACTGGAAGCAGACAGAATCTGAAATGTGCTCTGTGGTGCTGTGAACCAGGCAGTGAGCATTGATGGCTATGCATGGAAACCTATGTGCCCATGCACAGTTTGATAATACAGTCCTCTGCATTCTGATTCTATAGTTCTTTCTTCTGTAGAAAATGCCCATTTAGATACCCTCACAGTTAATTGTGAAAGCACAAAGCAGCCTACATTGTTAGGGAATACAACAGGTTTATTTGAAAACTAAAGTGATTGAACATGTTTAGAACATGTTTAGAACATGTAAGATGTTTAGAACATGTTTAGAACGTGTTTAGAACATGAAAGATGGTTTTCAAGAGGAAATGAGATAGGTTCTCAACCAAAGATAGCCTACACTGTTGCGATAATAAACCAGTGTGTTTTGTTACTTTTTCACAAGGTGTGCTTGGGTAAGTTTGAATATCATTGAATTATGCAGATTCTTCTAATGTCAGAAGATTTGGAATCAGAATCCTTTCTAGTTTATGGGCATACAGATGGTCGAACTACCTTTGCCGATTCTTCAAATATGTATTCAGTTTATCACAACAAAAGTCTTCCTTTATGTGTCTTTCTGTGTTTTTGCAAAGGAAGTGGATTCTTTACAGTATATGATCTCCATTATCATCCATTGATAATAATGCATGAAGTGCTAGTGGGCTGCAACTTCTCTTAAACTATCCAAACGAAATACTCCCAACAACTGTATTTTCGTTTGTCACCGATTCCGACTCAGGCTGTGGTTATGTAGGAAGTCACCTCTGATCCTGTTTGTTACAAGCTGCTAGTCTGCTTGTACAGTGTAGTTGGTTGGAAAATTCCCAACATGTCAACCTTCTCCGTGGCAATTCAGATGTGCAATTGGAAAGCATTCAGCAAACTGCAGATACTGGCTATTTTCTCCGTCAGACATGCCAACTCAGACTGATGCCTAAACAACTCCACTATGTCGTAAAAGAGCTTGGGAAGTATTAGAAGATGAACTATACTTCTGAAGTTGTTGTGTCTGGGAAAATGCCCTGTCCTGACTTTGAGCACGTGGACCTTATTGCTGGGAAAGTACCCTGAAAAACCACTGGCCGAACTAACATTCTGTCCGTGGTTAATGTTGGCAGCGCATTAAGCTACATGCTGCCGGAACACCTGCAAAGAAGCTAGAGTGGCCCTGCGAACAGCGGCAGATTGTGGTCCACCAACCCAGGCAGGCAAGCAGGGGACAAAGAACAGAGCAGAGATGGAAAGGGGAGGAGGGCAGATCAGGGCAGCATCTATTGCCAGTAGCCCCAGCAGGCTTCATTACAGGATGTCTGGGCAGATGCGACTACCCAGAGCATCCTTGTGATGAGATCAGGTGCCAAGAGTAGCGGCAGTGTGGTAGCAGAACCACAAGCACTGCGCTCACACAAGGGAGGTCTATTTCCACACGCCGAATCCGATGCTCGGGTTGGGGTTTGGAGAGCCTTGCTTTAGATATCAGTTATGCATTATTTACAAAGGGGGAAGTTGTTTCTGTGTAGGAAGTGTGAAGCTTGCCCTGATTACTCCAAAACATTTTAAGTTTGTCCCCAGGTTGTTCAGCTAAACAAGCTGTACATCTCCATGCTGGTATTAATGGTCCATGATAAATAGAAGGGTAATTAAGGCCAATGGCGTTAGTGAGCGTTCAGGGTTGGGCATCCTGACTGTTTTCTGTGCTAAGCAAAATAGAAAGAATGCTGGTATCACAGATGCCAGCATGTGTCAATAATGGTGGAGGCAGTTTTTTTTTTTAAATGGATCTCCAGAATCTGACACATGATTTCCCAACTCCCCCGGCCCCGCCGCAGCAAGCATTCTTCCGAACAAAATTAAAGAGGCCGTTGATTGATGGGGCACAGAGTCAGACCGACCCCTACCATCATTGCAAAATAGCATCCGAGTCACATCGGCAAGACGGCAGGGAAGCTGGTGCGGCCGCCACAGTTTGTCATGTGGGTTGAAAACAAGTCCTCCGTCTCTCAAGCTGTCACGCGGCGGCATCTTGCAGGAGGACATTGTCGGAAAACTTAAAACGGGGGGGGAGTGCAGGGGGACTTTGCTATGCAAAGGGGGGGAAATAGCAACATCCCGTTGATGTCGGTGAAGAGCCAGAGAAACTGCAGCACAGGAAGACGGGGAGCACTTTGTAGTTACCTTTTAAGTAGAGAAGATGAAAAGCCATTCACTTCTCCTGTCTCCATCTTGGAAAAGAACAGCTGAAATGACTGCAGACTGCATGCTGGGACCAGCAGGATTTTTCTATTGCACAGTGTTTGAGGAGTGTGTGTGTGTGTGTGTGTGTGTGTGTGTGTGTGTGTGAGGGGAGAGAGAGAGAGAGAGAGAGAGAGCAAGAAAATGAAGGCACACTACAAAATTGCACTCAATCAAATTCCCTTTAATCGTCGCTTGGCCTCTCATCCAGTTTGTTCCTTCCACAAAGCGGAGACGTTCGCAATTTGCATTTGTGCAAAATCATAGCTTTCAAATGGGTCTCATTATGTGGGACAACATATAGGGTTGTTCCCTCTCTTGGAAGCGACTCTGCTCTCTTTCCTATGTTGTTTTGTCACGTTCAGCCTACTCCTACAGACTGTCCCGCTCAGAGACCGCTGTTCCTTCTACAGAGTGATTTGCAATTTTTTTGTTCGCTGCTTTGTAAAAAAAAATCCCTAAAACCTGTCTTCACGACCGTTCTGAGGCTGCTAGAATTCAGATGGCCCTAATCCAGTGGTTCTCAAACTCACTGGGAGTACAAGAACCAACTGCAAGTGTTTGTGGAGGAGGGAACTTGGAGGGGGGGATGTGATCGCAGTACTGCGGGCAGCTAGAGTCTTGCCACTCTACCTGTGGGGGTCTGCCAGCCTTGGAGAGGGTCTGGAGGTCTGCAACCCCCTCTGCAGGTCTCCACCGAGCTGTGTTTCGCCCTGATCTGCTGGTAGGAGAAACTTCTGGTTTACTTCTGGTTTAGTGATAGTCACTCCGACCTGCAGATCAGAGTGAAACGAAGCTTGGAAGAGACCTGCAGAGGGTCCTGCAGGCCTCCCATCACAACCGCTGTGGCACTGCTCGGGAACCCATTCCTGGGTCACTCCTCTTAAGGGGAAATGACCCGTTTTTTTGTTCCAATAGTGGGTCGTGAATTTGAGCACCACTGCCCTAATGTAAGCCCACTGCCCATTGCTGCTCAGAATTAAGTTCCATTCCATTTAATGGGACTTACTCCCAGGTCACTGTGTATAGGATTTCAATCTGACTTGCCCAAAATGACAAAGGCTGCAAACTGATGCACACTTTCCTGAGAGTAAGCCCCTTTGAACTCACTTGCTTTCTTTTGACTTACTTTTGAGTAGACATGCATAGGTTGGCACTGTCAGTGGCCTTCATGAGTGAGAAGAACTTTGAATGATGTTCCATATCCACATCCGTTCTCTCCAGTGACACCTTTCATACAGGGGCAGTACCAGGCTGAGGGCCTCAAAAAAATCCTGCAATAGATCCTCCCTTGGGGCCCCCTACCCACCTACTGATTTCACTGGTGCAGATCCGAGTAGCCCCATAGGGGTGGCTTAGGTATTACTTGGGGTAAGGGGGGAAAATATCCCCTTACCCCAATTTGCCCTCCTGCCACCTCTTACCTATGCAGGAAACAGCATAGACCAGCTGGCCTCCCTGTTCCAGCACAGGTTAGGACTGGACTGTCCATGGAATACAAGTATGAATGAAATAAATTCCATTCAGGGAAGACAAAAAGAAAACAATATTTATCTAAGAGTGTAAATATTATCAGTATCAATTTGTGTACTTTGAACATTAACAGTAAAGCTGATGTTAAAGCAAAAATTCCAGCTGTCATTTATAAATGATATGCACCCACTTCAGTCATGTCAGTGATCAGTGTCACTCAAGGACACACTGTTATAAAAATGGTTGACATGGCATTTATCATCCTAATGAGAGTCCTTGTCTGGTTACAACACCAGTATAATAAAGGGGATGGGGGAGATGAGTGAGAAAAGTATGCATCCATAAACTTAAGAGTGAATGCATGCTTTCCATATACTTTCATTAGCACCAGTGCATCCCATGGAGGAAGCTTTTTCATCCATTTCGTTATTAGGCTAATTGTACATAAGGAGCCTCAGTTAAACCAGAAAAAGAAAAACAAGGAAGAGATGAAGGGCCTTCACAGGGTAATAAAAATCAATACACGAAAGAGCTGAAGTCCTTTCTCTATGTGAGTTGCAAGTGATGCACTGTAAATGTTCTTTCAAGCATCTAGGGCAGTGCTTCCCAAACTGGTGGGTTGTGACCCACCAGGGAAACTGGAAGAGGGCCACCCTAGAGGCTCAAAGCCCCCTCTGCAGGCCTCCATGCTGTAGCAAATAGCTTCGATTGCACAAAAAGCAGAAGTGGTTTCCAATCTGCTATCAGAGCTTACTGCTATCAGAGCTATTTACTGCAGCATGGAGGTCCACAGGGGTGACATCAGAAGTCGAGCACTGGCTGAGAGCCTGTGCCCATCAGAAGCTCTACCTGACCAGGCCTTACCGCTGAAGCCCCAGCACTGGTGGTAGTGGTCACCCCCATGTTTGGAGGCAGGGAGGAGCGCTTTGGGACAGGGGAGGGTGGAATGGGGGCTTTATCAGGCTCGGAGGGGGCGGGATTGCCGCATCAGGACTCTGCCGTATCCTAACCTTCTTCCCGGGTCTGACAGTATTACACGGGGCTCTTCAGACTTGTGCCTGCTTTATAGCAGGTGCAGATCTGAGTAGTTCCATAGGGCAGGCTGCAGAGCTACTTGGGGTAAGGGGAAAAATATCTCTTTACCTTGAGATGACCTCCACCCTGCTCCTAAGATATGTTGGATACAGCAATGCACCCCCTGCACCCCCTGCACCAGTGCAATTTAGGATTGGGCTGCCCGTGAGAACTTGATTATAACAATAGCAACTTATGACTTTCTCATCTCTTTGTGGGATATTTTTGTCTGTGTGTCTGCCTGTGAGTGAGCATAAACTTCACCCGTGTCAATCACCATCGGCAGGTCTTTCCGTCGAGTTTATGTCTCGAAAACACAAAGAAGTCGGCCGCAGCCTGAATTTCATAGCCGGAAAATATATATATTAACTAACATAACAGAGCATAAGGGAAATCTGAAAGGACGACAGGAAAGAAGCAATTGACGAGACAAATTGGATTTGATTGGCGTAGGCAGCATTGGAGCGATCAAAGAGGTCTGCAGCTGCTGAATGGGAAAACATCGCGATGGAGCGGAGAGGGTTCTTAAGCCAAATTTATATGAGCAGAGTCGGTGAATTGTTAAGTGCAAAGAGCTAAGACTTGTGCATTCAGAATGCCTGCTTCCAAAAGAGGCCAACATTTTGCTGCACTGCTACTCATGACCTAATTTTTTCCCCTTCCTACTTCAAATTTTATGTCACCGAATGCAACCAATATTTTATTTTTAGCAACTTGGCTAGCATGTTTTCCAACCTATTGACCAGAGCGTGGTATTGCCTTTAGTGGGGTTGCAGAGGTGAAACCAAGCGCAGTCATTTTTATTTTTTATTTTTTTGCTTGTTTCACAATGAAGTCAAAGCAATTATTTCTATCCGAATAACGTGTTCTTTCTGATTTAATATTCATGTTTCTGTCAGTGCTTTCACTGAAACATCATATTTTCCGTCTCAAAAATCCATTCGCAACAAATGGAGCCTCAAAATGGTCTATCGCGTTTTTGGAAAACATTGCCCTGGTCCCATTACAAGAAAACCAAAAGCAAGGTGAAATTCGGATTTTATTTCAATAAATCTATACTAATTCTCATGATTAGTATTGCAAAGTATCATTTATATCACATCGTCATCATCGTGCATGGCATATAAAGGAAAATTTACAGTCCAATCCTATACTGGCTGCGGTCACAGCCACCACTGTTTTCCACAAGTTCCAACGGGCCAGGCAGAGGTTTCCCTGGGGTAAGAGAACATCACACCACCCAATAAATCAGGAGACAAGCAGGTTTTAGGTTTAATTGGGACACAATTGTATTGAAATATATACTCAGGATTTGCTGTAATTCTGTCTGTACTGCCAACTCCACCCTCTTTTGGTAAGGTTTCAATTCCTTTGGGCAGAGAGAGGGTGGCCCAGGAGTGGGGCTGCCCCTGCATCTTCCCCGCCCCCTCCTGGACCTGAAAGCCCTACATGGGCTACTTGGAATCTGCATCATCTATTGAGCTGGTGCTGATCAGACCCACAGAGCTGCAGGAGGAGAGGGGGCAGAAATAAGGGAACAGGTGAGGCTTATCTTTGTTCAAAGTGTTGGCTGAGGCTGTTGGGTGGCCAGCTCTCCACCACACCGTGCCCGCCCCATCACAGAGCCCGACTGTACTGAATCATTCCAATTGGATACAAGCCAGCCCTGGTGAAGAGGCACCTTTTCAATGGCAACAATCTCATATTTTACCCAGGAAAAACGACCACCCATTCCTTCTTCTGATTGACTTGAAATTGATTGGCATTTAAATTTGTCCCAAAAGCTGTTGGCATTGATGTGACAAATGTCAACACATCCCCACCAGGTTGTGCACTGACACAGGTTGCTACACGTGGCCTGTGGGATGCAGTAGGAGGGGATCCGGTAAAGCAAATCTGTAGGGCCCTTCAAGGACCTTGTGGAATTGGGCCCCATGCGTCCTAAGGCCAGCCTTGCCCTTCACCCACTTTAAACTGACTTTAATGAAGCAAAGTGCAGTGGAATGAATGGCATGGGGACCTTTTAATCAAGTCAAATCAATGGCATCTCTACATTTCATTGTGATGCCATGTCTAATATTCTGCCAGACTTGAGCAGAGAAACATGCTCTGCCACCATCTTCAGATTTGCCCGTTGAAGCACAAAATGCTCTTGGCAAAAGTGGCTTATGATTAAGTTTCGCTATTAACAGGTTGATAGGGCAGAGTTGATAATTATGTCTCATTTCTACTCCATAAACGACGGTCTGCTGTATAAAACTATTTCACACTCGTGTCCAGAACGGTTTGAAAGGTCAGCTTTCTTCTTCACACGAAGCACTCTACATTTTTGAGAGATCACAATCAAAGCTGGCACATCACTTCTCCTAACACTGAGTTTTTACTGTAGAGGAACACATCAAATTATACAAAAGGAATTCTAGAGCAATTCTGCACATGTTTAGTTCAAGGCAATCCAGCCTTGTTCAAAGCTGTCTCTTTCCTGCTCCATTCCTCTTTTCGTTACCCCTGATGCACAGTTTGGTAGAACTGGGAAGCTTGTTGCTTGTTTTAACTTGTTCCTTTTGGTTGGTATTAAATACAGTAGACCCCCCCTTATCAACAGTCATGGCACCCGCAGATGCCAAGCCCACCCGCAGATGCCAAGCTTCAGGGCCCAATCTACACCTGTGCGCACCAGCTTACTGCCAGTGTGCACTGTCACAAACATGCCGTAAAGCACAAGGTAAGGTAAGGTAAGGAACCCTTACCGTGGGCCCAGAGCTGGAGCTAACCCAGCACAAACTCTCACTGGGCCAGCTCCACCTCTGGGCCTGTGTTCTGCCACCTGGCGGTTGTCTGGACCACCTGGTGGCAGAGAGGCAAGTGAGAGTGTGGGGGGTGGCTGGGAGGAGGCGTTCTGGTGTGGGGGAAGGCAGGGAGAGGGTGGGGGGAGGTATGGCAGGGTGAGGGAGGAGGGCAGGACTCTGTTCCACTGGATCCTGAACCCTGTTTGGGACTGTGCAGTCTGACACAGGAGTCTCCAATTCTGTACTGGCTCCAGAGCCACCGCAGAATCAAGTAGCCCCATTGTGGGGCTACTTCCCTTCCCCTGAGGAGCTGCCGTGGGCTGCTCAGTTGCTCTTAGGATGCCATAATAGCCATTTTGGTGACATCACAGCCCCGCGTTCCAGATTGCTCTGTGGCAGCTCAGGATTGAGTTGTCCAAGGGCCTCTCAGGTGCAGTCAGAAGCCACTCCTTTAATGCCAATAAAGGTTTCGAACTCGAACTCGACTCGAAGCCACTTCTGGTTCATGTCAGCGATTACCAGTCACACCCAGGAGCTGTCCTCCAGGCCAGAGTGGGATGCGGGTCTTTCTCGGCCTCAGAATGCCAATACATGACTGGAAGCCACTTCTGGTTCACGTCCGCCACTTCCATTCACAGCTGGCAGGTGTTCTGAGGGCAGGCAAGGCTTGTGGCCCACTCCCTGGGCCTTCCCAGACCTTTGCACACCTCTCAGACGTGACCAGAAGTTGAAGACATGAACTGAAAGCGGCAAGTGAAATTTGTGGACCCAGTTGTTTTGCCACCCGGGAGCCAAGAAGACATTTGCTGCCGACCCAGAAATAATTGCAGTGTTGTGATGACATTACCGCAATTACTTCCAGGTTGGGGCAGTTGCACAATGGCTTAGAGTGGAACCATTCACTGCTTTAGCTTTTTTTAGAAAGCTAAAAAAAACAAAACTTTAGAAAGCTTTTTTTAGAAAGCAGGGGGCACTCAGAGCAGACAACCACTTATTTCACTCCCCCCCCCCAAAAAAAAACAACAACAAAAAAAAACAGTGGGCAGTTCTGAGCAGCGCACAACAGCCCCTGACCTGGAAGTCAGGTCACTTTTAGAAGCAGGTGACCTGCTCTGAGTGCTTCTACTTCTTTTGCTAAAAAAGAAATGTGACCCAATATGCAGGTCAGGAAGCAGTTGTGCAGCCACCTGTAAGCAACTGCCGACTTTTTCTTTGAAAGCAAAATAGCAGTGGCCATCACATTTCATTTTCAAAAATGCCAGAAAGGGCAATGTGCATTTTTGGGAACGCAGGGGTTCCCAAAGTGTGCATTGCAACACACTCGTAGGGGTGCTGTAGGATGTACCCGGTGGCCCCTCGTCCCTGATCCCCCAAGCAGTGCCACCTTGAATCTTGAAAAATCTTACAATAACTGTTACCTTGCACATGCCCGATCTCGTCTGATCTCGGAAGCTAAGCAGTGTCAGGCCTGGTTAGTACTTGGATGGGAGACCGCCGGGGAATACCGGGTGCTGTAGGCTTATGCCATGATCTCGGAAGCTAAGCAGTGTCAGACCTGGTTAGTACTTGGATGGGAGACTGCCGGGGAATACCGGGTGCTGTAGGCTTATACCATGATCTTGGAAGCTAAGCAGGGTCAGGCCTGGATAGTACTTGGATGGGAGACCACCAGGGAATACCGGGTGCTGTAGGCTTATACCATGATCTCGGAAGCTAAGCAGGGTCAGGCCTGGTTAGTACTTGGATGGGAGACCGCCTGGGAATACCGGATGCTGTAGGCTTATACCATGATCTCGGAAGCTAAGCAGTGTCAGGCCTGGTTAGTACTTGGATGGGAGACTGCCGGGGAATACCGGGTGCTGTAGGCTTATACCATGATCTCGGAAGCTAAGCAGAGTAAGGCCTGGTTAGTACTTGGATCGGAGACCACCTGGGAATACCGGGCGCTGTAGGCTTATACCATGATCTCGGAAGCTAAGCAGGGTCAGGCCTGGTTAGTACTTGGATGGGAGACCGCCGGGGAATACCGGATGCTGTAGGCTTATACCATGATCTCGGAAGCTAAGCAGGGTCAGGCCTGGTTAGTACTTGGATGGGAGACCGCCGGGGAATACCGGGTGCTGTAGGCTTATACCATGATCTCGGAAGCTAAGCAGGGTCAGGCCTGGTTAGTACTTGGATGGGAGACCGCCTGGGAATACCGGATGCTGTAGGCTTATACCATAGTCTTCCGAGACTGAAGGTTGCCAACCATTATCCAAATCTCACAAGATTTGGGTGCCATCATCTTGGATCTCATGAAATCCCATGAGATTTTGGCACCACCATCTTGGATCTTGCATGATCTCATGAGATCCACGATGGTGGTGCCTGGCTGAGCCAGGAAGAAGAGGCTGCGGGGCATTGTGATCTAGGTAGGCTTGTCAACAACAAGTATAATGTATCAGACCACATGTGGTTGAAGGAGATTGCGCAATCGACTGGCATCAGGCAAGCTAATGGCAATGAAGCTAATCCATGGTTTTTACCAGTTGAGAATTAGAGCTCATAATAGCCCAACAGTTTATGGGCTCCTGTGCCATAGTCATGGCTTATTCTCTTTTCTCTCAATCACTGTCAGCATGGAAGTTTGGTCTAATTGTATTTTTAATTGAGGTTTCTTTGAAAATATTACGTTGAATGAATAAACAATTTGTTGAATGGAGGCCGGGAAAAAAAACACCCAGGAATGTTATTGTGGGAATAAACAAGAACTGGCCACCAAAGGCCCTGCCCTAATGAAGGGTCTAGCAAAAGATTCATTGTATGAAAAGTCCTAATGTATTATACTAAATTGCTATTTCTTGCCAAGAACACTATTCATAACTAAAAATCCCGGCCCCTTGCAAGTGAGACATAATTTGATCTGTATGCTATTTTCATCCTGGTACTCTTTTGAAAAGAAACAAATTGTTATAAATTATACTCAGGGTTGTTCTTGGGTGATTGATGGCTGAGGAAATCCAGCTATTTCATTTAGATGGTCTTTGTGGATTGAATCATATTTCCCACAAATAAGACCAACTTTTCACATTGAGCTTTTCAGACCCTGTTGCTTTCCCTGGAGTCTCCCTTTTTAACATTTCCTGCCACCCCCATCTCTCCACAAGATACCCTGCTTTTCATTTTGGAGGCCTGGCAATTAACATTGTGATGCTAATTATAAATCTGCAGTGGCGTAGCTATAGGGGGTACAAAACATTAAGTTTCGCAGGGAGCCTCTCCGCAGCGTGCAAACAGCCCTTCCCCCTCCCCTTTTTCACTTTAGAGGCCTGGCAATTAACATTGTGATGCTAATTATTTATATAAATACATAAAAACATAAGTGCTTCGCACCCCCTCGAGCTACACCACTGCAAGTCTGCTTATATCTGGATGGCTTTTCCAAAGTTGGACTTGGACTCAAATCTATAATATTTAAGATTAATCTGGTTCTTTCTGAGGGTGCAAAGTGTCTCTCATGAATCATCTGGATGCAAACCTTACAACAACCCTGCAAGGGAAGTAGAATCATCACCCCTTTATTGCAGAATGGGAGCCGAAGCCAAGAGGGAATGGCCTTTCCTCAGGCTATTAGCAGTCCAATCCTAAACTATATACCACACAGTTTTGGAGCAGACTTGAGGTCTTCTAGGAGTAAGGGGATATATTTCCCCATATGTCGAGTAATGCCCAAGCCTGCCCTAAGGGGCTACTCAGATCTGTTCCTGCTAAATAACAGGCATGTAAAGACAGGAAGCCTGACAGTTAGGATATGGTGGAGACCTGCTTTATCAATCCTGCCCCTTCCCAGGCCTGATCTACCACTGTTCTCCCATCCACTGGGAAATGCCCCCTCCCTGCCTCCGTTCTACCCTCTGGCCACCCCTCTGCTACCCAGTGTTTCATTTAATTCAACCGGCATACATCCATCAGGATGCAGTATTGGCAGGACACCGCCGGCCTCCCCACCAGCACTGCTTACTCTCCAGGTGACACGGCACATTTGTGACACTTTCTGTCATCACAGCTGCTACTGTGCTGGCTGAAGATTTGGTTTGGATTGCGCCCAAGAAGTGAGATTTGAACCAGGCAAGTCTTCTTTGCAGCCCTGTCTCTCCGCCCTTGTCCTACACCTAACAAAACTGCTTTTCATCAATACGTCAGAATGCCAAGATTTCAGAATCAAAAAGCCAAGAAAACACGAGAGGCTGTTCAGTAATCTGCATCCAATAGCATTCTAAAAATAAATGCAAAATAGAGTTTAGAAGTATCAATTAAATTAAAATACTCGCTTTGATATATGGCATCAAGGGAATACCAGAATATTCAGAATGTACTTTATTGATTTCAAAGTGCTTCTCCAAATATCAAACCATTAACAAAACCCAATCTATAATGGCAGGAATGCTGTATGGGCCATTTCTTTTTGCTACATAAAAGTTTGACAAAGACTTTTGCTTGGAGGAAACACTATCAATACGAAGTTAGATCCAAATGTTTGGTGATAATGGAACGGGGTTCATTGCATGAATAAAATGGTTTTGACACAGTGCAAGCAATTTTGGTGTATACATAAGTTTGCTTGATATCGCTTCTGTTTCTCAATGCATGAAAGCCTCTCACTATTATTCTTTCCCCCTGTGGTTCAGTAAATTATGACTTGCTCGCAAAAATACAGTTATCACAGCTCAGCTATCAATGACAGATTTATTTATTTTTTGTTATACAAAGTGAATTCAGTATTTTCAAGTACTTCATTTTGGGTTGATAATGTCCTGGTGCAGAGCTGATTGTCTAAAGTTTATCCTAAAAGTATGGCCCCTACAGAACAGGCTTGTAGCATAACAGCCCAATCCTACCTGCTGTTTGCAACTCGCAGTCCGCTGTCATGAATGGCATGGGACAACCGTAAAGGGCTGAGCACAACAGAACTGCCAGCACAAACAGCCAGTGGCTCTCCGTGTGTGCCAACAGTCCACCCAGGTGGAGAATGAGCTGGAGGGGTAGAATTTGGCAGCAAAAATGCACAACAGGTCCTAGCCATGATTTTCCAACCCACTCTACTTCTTCCTCTCCTAGCAAAATGCTAGCAAAATATATGGCATAGGTCCAAGGAAACCCATAAGTGACCAGGCACCCTACCAGGAGGACTAGATGAGTCTCTGGCCTGATCCAGTGGGGCTCTTCTTATGTTATTTTGAGGAATGCATTCACTGCCAACATGGGTCTTCACCTGCTGTTTAAGCAGGCAAGACCAAGGCGTGTAATGACAGTGGTAAGGAGATGGATGGGGTTAGGATATCGATGCATGTCTACCATCAGGTAGAAGCACAATCATATTTAGTAAGAAATGCAGATACTTGTGCTTGGGGGAACTTACAGCCCAATCCTATCTACACTTCCCTGGGAGTAAGCCCCATTGACTCTAATGGGACTTACTTCTGAGTAGACATGCATAGGATTGGGCTCTTAGGCTACAAGCCTATCCACACTTTCCTGGGAGTAAGCCTAATTGACTGTAATGGGATTTACTTCTGAGCAGACATGCATAGGACTGGGTTCTTACTCTTTGATACATTATTTGAGTATAGCGAACCCACCTTAGCCGCGGGTCAGATATCTGCAGATTTCACTATCTGCGTATACCTTAGGTGCTGGGGTCCACTTTTAAGAAGTCGACGTAAGTCAGAAAATAGCTTTCCCATCATAGCACTCAAATCCAAGTCATTTGCCAGGATTCAGGCACTCCAGAAGCCCCTTCTTGGTTGTACTAGGGCAAACCAGGGCTGAGGAAGGAGGCTGCGCAACTTTCTAAAACACTTTTAAAAGCGGATCTAGTATCCGTAGACCTCAATATCCATGGAGGGGAGAACCAAATCCTCATGGATACTGACGGCCAACTGTACTTTGGTTAAAATATTGTGCCATTTAGGCAACCCAGATGCCATTTACTTCTATAGTACTGCACTAATGTCCAGCAGAAAAAGCAGCTGAAGTTCTTTAAGTGGAAGCCATACCTTAAAAAGATAAATTGCTTTAGATAATAATGCTGGACTTGAGTGAATTCTTTCCCTTCTTTTTTTCTTAATTTAGACTTTGCCTACCATAGATCAAGTGTGCCATTATCACTGCAATGGAACATATTAATTATGCAATTACCGTGTTTTATAATACCCTTTTATCTGCATTTTCTTCACACAAAACATGTCTCATCAATTGAATGAAACAAAAGGAGAGACAAAAGATAATATTCCGGGTGATTCATCATTGACCTAGAGAGGTTAAATATTCCCTTTGCCATTTCCCCCCTTTTATTTAATACATTTATACAATGAATGTATCTTTATTAAAGATTCTCCAAGGAATACTCCCCCCGCCCCGGTTGCGGTTCAATGTATGACTTTTGTAAGGCATACGCTCCTCTCATTTGAAAGAAAAGAATAGGTTAAGAATAGACTCTTTCTGAACTGGATCCACTTCTTGATGAAAAAAGAATGCCATGATGATGCACTAGAAGTCATTTGACTGGTGTATGAAACTAACCCCCCCCCCACACACACACACAAAAGTACACACACACACCACCATCCTTCTCTTTTTTCTGTGAAGTTTTACTCAGTTTTGCTCCTTGACTCTCAACTTGACTCACGTCCAAAAGTGACTCACACTTGGGACTCAGAAGTCTTGAAATTTTTCACAAGGAGGGTCGTGACAGCCTTGTGTTTCAACTTGTGAGTCAAGTTACAGATTCACTGACTCGTGATGTGACTTGAGCTTACTGACTCGAGTACATCCTTGCCTGACACCACATCCTCCTCTTTGGTTTCAAGTTGTCTCTTGAAGCCCATTGGATATAGAGCCTATTCCCTGCCTTGTACAGAGCAGAACTGGGCAAAGAACACTACCACCCACTCCATTTCAAACCATAGAACACTAGAACCAGGAAGGGCAGGTAAGGAGACAAATGGAGGCAGGTGAGGCAGAGATGGTGGATGGCTGTAGGATCCCTACCTCAGCTAGCCTAGATCTCATCTCATCTCATCACTGTATCTGCCGGCCCTGCGGCTTTGACTCTGTGCATACGTTTGGGAACTATGATTCTGCAGGGATCCTGACCAGATGGAAGACAGTCTACATCTACAATTCTCATTGTATAGGTCCACTTTCCTCTTTCCAATGCGTGCAAGGAAGTGGAGAAGGGCCAAGAAGCATTTTCCCTCCACCACCTCCATGCCAGCATTGTGAAACTGAGAACAGGCCTTATGTTTTGCTCAAAGGAAAAAGAAAGAAAAGTTTGTGGCTCAGTTATTTTTTATTGGTTTTTTTTCCCCCAAAGCCAGAAAAAGGTAGAAAAGAGTGCTTCGTTTCAATAAAAACAAACAGAAGAAAAGAAATTCATCTCCAAAATCAGCAGGAGAAGGAGACTTTCCGACAGTTTCATAAACTGTTGAATGGTATTTAAATATTGAGAATGTAAGGCCCAGACACACATGCTGTGAAGGCTTCATAACGATAAATGCTAATATCCATATATCACAACAGATTCCACCGTTTAGGAACAGCAATTTGGAAGTCTCTTTTGCTGAGCTATTATCGCTGCTTTCAAGTTCAAAACCTGAAGAGGTTTTGATCTCTGCATTTCATTCGGGCTCCACAGAGCATGTGGATTTTACTCGTCCATTTTTGTGTGTGTGTGTGCATTAAACAGTGACGGGAGTTTAACAGCAGTGGTGTCACAAGGCGGTGTGGGGGGTGTGTGGAATGCACCGGGTGACACCCTCAAGGGGGTGACACCACTACTGGCCACTCACAATCCATGCACTCTGAACAGCATGTGCATTTATAATGGCAGTGGCTGCATTTTTTTGAATGCCTAACTGGGAGGCCCTGGAAGCCTCTTTTGGTTCACACTTCCAAGACTCATTCTATTGGCCTCCGTCGGACTCAGAAAGGTCCACAGAGTGTCTGGAAGCAAATTCTGGTTTTTGGACACAATGTCCAGTTTGACCGGAAATCAGCCAATAGAGTGGGTCATGGGCGCAACTTAGAGGAGGCCACCAGGTCTTCCCAATGAGGCACGCTGGCCATTGTGTCATGACCCACCATGGAGGACGAAGTGGGTCGCGGCACTGAACGCTTTGGGGACCACATGTACTAGGTTAATCCGATACTGTTGATAAGAGTCTTAAGCCAGGGGTGTCAAGCATAAGGCCTGTGGGTCAGATGTAGGCCCCAGAAGCAATTTATCTGGCCCCCATATAATTGCACCATGAGTGCTATCTGGCTCACTATCTGAAATGAGTTTGACATCTCTGTCCTAAGCCTCTGCTAGCCATTCAGTAACTATCCAATTGCACAGCTTACAACCCTTACTTGCCCCTTCCTCTGCTATCACTAGGTGTAACTGGGAATGTGGGTCCTTTCCCTTTCCATCGCAATTAAGTAGTGGTAGACTCTTAGTCCCCTCTACCCCATCACTGCTTACACCGCACTGACTCCCTAACTACTTTTACCATTAATATTTGAACACTGACTTTACATCCAGTCAGCAATAAAATGAATCCTGGACGAAAATAAATTCTCAAACATACCGACTCTATATAACAGAACCAGATATCGCTGGCTGGATCACAAAGTTCAGGTGAAACATAAAGGATGTCATCTTGGCGCTTGTATTGCTTTTTACCCTACGGGACTTTTGTTTCATTTCAAAGTATTTCAAACTATTTGTTTTTAATGGGCTATTCTCGGCGGGTCTTATTAAGGTTCCTTGAGGCCAGCCTCAGTGGTAGGTTCAGGGACAGGTAGCAAGTGCATTGGGTGTACAAATTGGATAGGAGCACATCTTTTATTTCCAGACATGCTGAGAATGCAACACTAAAGTTTCTTTAAAAGGTTGTGTGTGTGTGCCCTCACATTTGACATTAGCTCTCTTTACCTTCAAATATTAGTGTCACTGCAAATTTTCGTGTGGTGGTTTTTCTTTCTGCAAAAATTGCTGGGTATAAAAACATTCACAAAAAAAGCAATCTTCTGTTACCTTGCACAGTTTTAGAGCCTTCTTTTTCAGTCATCATTTCTGTTAAGTAGTACTACTTCTCTGTTAAGTACTACGATCTCAGCCCCCCCCCCTTTTCTTGAAATAGGCTATACATAGGGGGAGCTGTATAGGGTCTGGAGGCAAGAAGGGCTATATCCCTGTTCCTTTTAGGAAAAGGAGACTGGACCAGAATGGATGTTTTATCTGAACTGGTGGGCTGTTCATATCATCTGTGAACAGGTAAAAACTGGAGGTCTTTAAACTGGGTGTTTCTATCCCCCAGCCAGGGAAGCTCTGTTGCTGCCTGCTTAAGGGGCAGGGTGATGGCAGCAAGTTCATGGCCCCCTGTGCAGGCCTCCCAAGCCTCCAAAATGCTCTAAGCTGTGCTCATGACCCATTTCCAGATTCAAGACAAAAACCAGAAATGAGTTGGGAGTGTAGTTTAGAGTAGTTTGGAGGTACAGGGAGTCCTGCAGGGGGACTTTAGGCTCCCTGGGCCCTCCAGAGAGCTGTAGCAACACCCCAGTAAGTCTAAAAAAAAAACCTTTGGTCCTTGGTGGTGGTACGATCATGGCGATCACATCACCAACCCTTCCTCCCTGCGAAGATTTACAGTGGCCCAAACTCTCTAGACTCTCCCAGAGAACATAAGAACAGCCCCACTGGATCAGGCCATAGGCCCATCTAGTCCAGCTTCCTGTATCTCACAGAGGCCCACCAAATGCCCCAGGGAGCACACCAGATAACAAGAGACCTCATCCAGGTGCCCACCCTTGCATCTGACATAGCCCATTTCTAAAATCAGGAGGTTGCGCATACACATCATGGCTTGTAACCCATGATGGACTTTTCCTCCAGAAATTTGTTCAATCCAGTTTTAAAGACATCTAGGCCAGGTGCCGTCACCACATCCTGTGGCAAGGAGTTCCACAGACCAACCACACGCTGAGTAAAGAAATATTTTCTTTTGTCTATTCTAACTCTCCCAACACTCCATTTTAGTGGATGTCCCCTGGTTCTGGTGTTATGTGAGAGTTTGGGAACCTCTGTGTAAGACCAAAACTATGTGTACAACTCTATAGAAAGTAAGCTGAAAATGCTTCTTCCTGTAATTGTCTTTCATAGGAAATTTACTCTCTCTATTTGTTGATAAAAAATTGAGAAAGCAATCACCTAAATCTTCTGAACATAATTCAATGCCCCATTTTATTCAAATAACCCCTCAGTACTTTGTCAGCAAAATGCCTTCGTTCCTGCATTCCGCTCTGAAACAATACCTTCCATTCAGGAGAATGAAAACCCTGGGAGAGACAGGTATCTGAACACCTGATGGGCAGTGGCATAGCTAGAGGGGGTGCAAAGCCCTAAGTTTACAGGAACCTGAACATGCCTTGCAGGCAGCCCCTCCCCTCTGGAGCCACTCGAGGTGGGGGGGGCAAAACGGAGGTGTACTAACACAATGGGAAATACATAGGACTATGGGGAAAAGAGTGTGTAAAACACACTCTTAACACAAAGAAATGTACCTTTCTGTAGATGAAAATATAGATTTATACTTGACAAAAGTACTACAAAAGTTTGTAGAAGGATAAGTTTCATTTCTTGTGAAGCAAGCTCCTCTTGCTACTTTCTCTTATGTGGATACATTAACAAGTGCTGTGTTTGCACATAATCTAGTCCAGTGTTTCCCAAACTGGGGGTCACAACCCCCAATGGCAGTGGAAAACGACATAATCCCCCTTTTACCAGCACCGTGACAACTTAGTGATTCCCTTACCTTTCAGTAATGGTTGGGAAGCACTGATCTAATCATTTCATGTAGACCAGCGGTGCTCAAACTAGTGACATCTGTGAGCCTGGAATGCGATCCAAGCATTCCACCTGGGCACTGCATGAGGTCGTCCTTATTCGGAGGACAGGGACGCTCTGGGCAGTCACGTTACCCAGCATCCCATAAAGCCATATGACAGGACGTGTGCCTGCCAGAGCATCCCTCTTCCCTGATCAAGGGAAACTTCACATGGTGCCCAGACAGAACCGAAAGTTCCGCTCACCGGATGGACAGATCCACCTGAATGCCAGATTTGGACCCTGAAACGGGGTTCGTGCAGCCTTGATGTATATCATTGTGCTATGGAATCTATGGAAATATTCAGGGGGAAATGCGTTGCTGTATATTTCATTCCTTTCCTTTTCCACAGGAAGGAAAGAATGAAAGAACACAACAAAGGTATAATTTGGTCGTCACGGCATAGTTTTCCTGAAAATGCGAGGATTCCTAAACCATCATATTTGATTAATACACATGAGCTCTTAATGCACAAGATCTATCTGTCATGTACCATCCATTTCTTCCCCCCTGTGGTAGCAAATAAATGAGAGATAAAATAGTTACAAGGCTGCCTTTTAAACCTCATAAATAAATTGCAGTACTCTGAGTTCTGCTCCTAACTGAATCTCTGTCTCTCTCTCTGTGTGTGTGTTTCTCAGCCAAAATCCTATTTCAGACATTTTTAATAGCTGGCATTGAATTAATGATTAATGCCGCTTTTGTTTTGAAATTGTTTCGGTTTCCACCCCGACACAATCAATGTCTATTGTACAGCAACATCACCTATTTGTGCCTTAGCTCTTCCGTAGACAACGGATCATATGATAAAGTGGAAAACAGTACTACCCATGGCTTAAAGCTTAAATCTTGACTTCACTGCAAATCAGCCAACAACGAATGAAAATTTTAGTTCACATGATTCATTAGAACATTGGCTGAGGGTTTTTAGTTCGCATTCCGAAATGAGAAAATATATACATGACTGTCAACAATGAGTGCAGTATTCCGTTAAGTCCCCATAGTGTTCATTAAATTCTGCATATGAAGGAGAAGAATAAGAAAACTTTTCAGGAGGTTTCATTTATATTTCTCTCCATTGTAATATATTGCAAGTGGCATCTCATTTAACAAGGTAAATTGCCCTGTGTTCAACATATACTCAAAGACCAAAACAATCTAGCCTGCTATTACATCAATGTGGGCTATTTTAAAAATAACCTTTCAGGTATAGCCAGAGAAACAGTATCAAATTTATGGCATTTTATGAGTTTGACAGATCAGATGATTGGGAAATGATAGGATGCCATCTCTAAAAATGTTTAGGCAGGTCTAAAATCCTGAATTCTAAACATATCGCTGGTAAGTCGCATTGATTTCAGGTGGACATTCTTCACCGTAATTGGTTGAGCTTCGGAGTGCAAGACCTTTTGGAATAAATTTGATTTATGTACTCAGTCCCTTAAATCTGCAATTCTAAACATACTTACTCTGCAGGAAGTGTTACTGTAGTTGAGTAAACACGCTTCGGAATGGACTGGGGTATAAATCCCATTTGCTTCAGTGGGATAGAATATGCGAACCCAAGAACGCCAAATCAGGTGCTTCCCGGGTAAATTTGTCTGGATTAGGCTCCTTCATTGCAGTCATCAATGCTGGGAGTATGAGGTGGATCTGAATTAAATGGTTTTATATGTGGTTGTGGCTTAATATCATTTGAGCTGGCATCAACAGTGATCTCAGGTAGGCAGAAACAGAATTCTTAACAAAACGTTTATTACGTTATTACTCGTATATATTTATTTTAGTAAAACATTTGGGGAAATTAATTAAACCTACAAATTTGCCTCCTTTACTTGTTGAAAAGTGGTATTCTAAATGGAAAATAGTGGTAGATCTTCTAAACCAGTGGTTCTCAAACTTTTTAATATCAGGACCCACTTTTTAGAATGTCAATCTGTCAGGACCCACGGAAGGGATGTCATTAACCTGGAAGCAATGTCATGGCCAGAAGTGACATCATCAAGCAGGAAATTTTTAGCACCCCTCCCATATGACAAAATCAAATCAAGTAAATAAATTAAAAGTTTACAATAAATATAAGTTTAAAAATTGATTTAAAATAAAGAAGAACCTAACCCTCCTGTGCAGTTGCTGACCTATTTAAAAAACATTCCCCAAACATCACAAATTCTATCCACACTTAGGGCCCAATCCTATCCAACTTTCCAGCACTGGTGCAACCGCAATGCAGCCCCAAGGTAAGGGATGTTCCCATACCTTGATGAGGCCTCCAAGACTGCCTCCCTACCATAGGGTGCAGTGCACACCCTGTTGACATGGCTGCAAAATTGGATAGGATTGGGCCCTTAGGCAGCAAACCTATCTGCACTTTCCTGGGAGTAAGCCCCATTGAACATAAAGGACTTAATTCTGAGTAGACGGGCATAGGGTTGGGCTCTTTATTCTGTCTTAATTCTAAGTGTGCAATTATATTCACAAACCCTCTGGGGCTTTCCTGGTTCTCAGAGTGACTTATAAGGCATTAAAAAAAATCACTTCTGGTTCCCCTCTGGAAACTGGAAGTCGCTTTTTTGGCCATTCTGAAGCCTACAGAGGCTGCGGGCCGACGCGTATGGCCTCTGTGTGTTTCAGAAAGCCGTCCAGAGGTGACCAAAGTGGTGGTCGAGTCCCCTTTGGAGGGTTCAGGTGGAGCTAAGTCTGGCCAGGGTCTACAGGGTTCAGGGGACCCGTGTTGCACCAGATCCAGGGGACCCGTGTTGCACCAGGTGACCCGTGTTGCGCCAGATCCGTGGATATAAAAATCTGCAGATAAACAAGCTCTACCTTTAAATGTTGTTGTTGGCAACCTTCAGTCTCGAAAGACTCTGGTATTGTGCTCTGAATGGTGGTTCTGGCACAGTGTCTAGTGTGGCTGAAAAGGCCAATTCGGGAGTGACAATCCCTTCCACACCAGGAGCAAGTGCAGTCTGTCCCTGGTCTGTCTCCCTGGCTATGGGCCTTCCTTCTTTGCCTCTTTGCCTCAGTCTGTTGGCCAAATGTCTCTTCAAACTAGGAAAGGCCATGCTCCATAGCCTGCCTCCAAGCGGGTCGCTCAGAGGCCAAGGTTTCCCACCTGTTGAGGTCCACTCCTAAGGCCTTCAGATCCCTCTTGCAGATGTCCTTGTATCGCAGTTGTGGTCTACCTTTAAATATACATGTAGATATGCCTTAATTCTTAGGAGCCCAACTCAGATATCCCATTCCACTAAATATATCCTAGTTTTCCTGCCATGTAGAAGCCAGATAGTATACAACTGACTGTAAAAAAAAAAAAAAAAAAAGTGCCCAATATGACATGTTTCCTATTTAGTATTCCACTGAGAAATAGTTTGTCAGGTTCGATCAGCATTATGTTGAGTATTCTCTGATCCTCCTGTCCTCAGCTCAAAGTACTCGCACTGATGGATGCTCCCTTATCACAGTCGTTGTCATCAAGAAAGTGCACCAAGAACAGCCTCTTAGTGAAACAATACAAACCTCCTTGGCTTTCTTCAGATTCTTTCCCCCTCCTTTTGACAGTGAAAGAGAAACACAAGCGCAAGACCCTGAGAAATCAATACAGCCTCCTCCAACGGAACACCTGCTAAATCCATCTATTCCCTTTACGACACAACCACGATTGCTTTGGCATCCAAAGATACTTAAATGCATTGTAAATATTACCCCTTTTATCGCTGCCTCACTATAAACATGTCAAAATGTACTAAGGATGAGCATTAAAAGACTACATCCAAGGAATACCCAATGCTCTTCAATTATCATTGCTAGCAAAAGTACAAATCTAATTAGATGGAGGGCCAAAACTACCTGGAACTAGCGTTCTAGTGGTGCAGCATGTTTTATGTTGTGAAAGGCGACATGCCTGATCTTGTCTGATCTTGGAAGCTAAGCAGGGTCAGGCCTGGGTAGAACTTGGATGGGAGACCGCCCGAGAATAACAGGTGCTGTGGGCTTATACCATAGTCTTTTGAGACTGAAGGTTGCCAAACAATTCTGCCCAACTGGGCCACCACTGCAAGTAGCCTCATGCCAGCAGCCTCCAAAGTTGACCTGGACCAGAATTTCAGCATGGGAGGGTAGAATGGGGTAGGGAAGGGGGAGGAACAGGGCAGAGACCTGGGTGCATCAGGGTGAGGAAGGGGGCAGTATCAGCAGCAGGAGTGACACCTGAGCCCCCACCAAGCAGAGGCCTATACCGTGTTTGGTAGCAAATAGGCCCTCCTGCCCCCTTAGGCTTTGAGCGGCTGCAAACAGTGCCCTCCAGAAGCACTTTGGTAGGGCACAATGATGTCATCACATCACTGCCAAATCACTTCCAGGTGCCACACCTCACTTTGGGTGAGTATTCATATTCATTTTGTGACTCAGCATGTCACATAATGACTCAGCATATTCATTAAGTGACTCCGGGTCTTCATGTCACAAGCCTGCATGCCCATAGTTTATGTTCCCAGAAGCTCTTGAGAAAGCACAGGAAGTTATAATGTGAAGGGGCCCTCCAGTTCACATGATGGGTGCTCCTACACATATCAGTTTGTGGCTTCCCAAACTGTTTTCAGTGGCATCCCATGCTAGGATAGGGATGACAATTCTAGCATGGGCTTCACTACTTGGCACTAATAAACCATTACGTTATGAATCACCCAACAAGTAACTGAAATAAAACCTCAACAGAAAATTTTGCTGTAATTATTCTCCATGTACCCCAAGAATGCATGGAACAAGTGGTATAGATTATAAATGGGTTACAATGCTTTCAGTTTAACAGTGGTTCTCAAACCATGGGGCTCTGGCCAACCAGTGGGTCATGATACAATTTTTGGTGGTTCACAAAACTGTTAGGGTAGATTAGTCTACCACATGGCTTGCATCAGTTTTGTTCAGAAATAAAACAGGACATCCCCTCTCAAAAAAACCTCACGAACCACTGAGGCTTATTTCTAAGCTAATCCAAATTTGGCCCCTCATCTGTCTTCTACCCACCAAACCTCAAGCATTCATTTGCATCCAGGGGTCGTAGAATCTTATAAGACTCTACAGTCTGTGGTTGTTTATTTTCAAGGTCCAGCATGGTGGTAAGGCTGTGCTGCTGGAAAGCCATCCTTTCGGCAAGGAGGTCTTCCGTGCTTGGTTGCTTCTCTCCCAGCACCTTTGCAGCTTCTTTCATTAAACTCCCTACCGAAATCAACAGAGATATCAGTGCCTTCATTTAATTAATAAGGAGATTTAAATCTGAGCCAGTGATGAATTTTGGGAAGCTTCTAATACTTGCCTTTCCTTTGCGGTGAGCCTTACCAAGCCCCTGAAGCTTGTTTCCTGGCCTGAGATCGGCAAACTTCACCAGCAGCTCTAATTAAACGTAAGTCAGCTCTGACCCCTTCCACGGCACACCGGAGCCCACAAAAGTACACGCTCAGCAAGTCCGTCGTTTCTTAGCGAGACGCCTTCGTGTTTTGCTTAATTTAATGTAATAATTAATGGCGCCTCTAAATTATGCTCCAAATATTCCTTTGGAACCTAATAATCCCTCCCTGCTCATCTTGCCAGATAGTCAGCAATTTGCATGCAAGTCAAATGACGGGCTGGAGCGGTGTGAAATTGCAAACTTTTATACAGGCACCAATCAAAGTTAACTCGGCTTACCGTATATGTTCTACCATTGGCTTAAAGAGCTTTGCTCCCAGTGTAACTTGTATGTAGAGCTACAGCTCTTCTCCGAGTATTCAAAGTCCTTGCTTTTACTTGCCAAACACATTTGCCATGTTTCCAAGAGCGGACAGCTACTGGTCGTCCGGAGAGAGTCAGAACGAGACAGTGGCAAAACTTGGTATGTAGTCTCAACCCAATTAGCTCCTCCAACATCTTTTCCTAAGATGGTTTGAATATTGTGTCTTTAAAACTTACAGTACTTTTAGAAAGGGAAACTGTTCCCACTCTTGTATATTCAAGCCTGAGTTACTTGAGCTGCAATCTTATATAGACCTTCCTGGGAGTAATCTCCTTTGAATACAATGAAAGTTATTCCTGAATGGACATGAGTAAGATTTATTTATTTGTTTTTCACATTTTCATACAACCCTTCCTCCAAAGAGCTCAGGGTGGTATACACAACTGCTCCCCTCCTTCTGTTATTATGCAGGGGATTATGCAGGGGATGGACAAAATTATGCAGGGGATGGACAGAGTGGATAGGGAGATGCTCTTTACACTCTCACATAATACCAGAACCAGGGGACATCCACTAAAATTGAGTGTTGGGCGGGTTAGGACAGACAAAAGAAAATATTTCTTTACTCAGCATGTGGTTGGTCTGTGGAACTCCTTGCCACAAGATGTGGTGCTGGCGTCTAGCCTAGACGCCTTTAAAAGGGGATTGGACAAGTTTCTGGAGGAAAAATCCATTACGGGGTACAAGCCATGATGTGTATGCGCAACCTCCTGATTTTAGAAATGGGTTACGTCAGAATGCCAGATGCAAGGAAGGGCACCAGGATGCAGGTCTCTTGTTATCTGGTGTGCTCCCTGGGGCATTTGTTGGGCCGCTGTGAGATACAGGAAGCTGAACTAGATGGGCCTATGGCCTGATCCAGTGGGGTTGTTCTTATGTTCTGTTCTCACAACAACCCTGTGAGGTAGGTGAGGCTAAGAGAAAGTGACTGGCCCAAGATCACCCAGGAAGCTACATGGCTGAGAGGGGATTTGAACCTGGATCTTCCCTCCCAAATCACTACACCACCCTGATTGCACTGTCGGCATTTGCTGGACAACTGGAAAACCTGGACTAGTGGTCCCCAAACTGTGGGTCCGTGGCCCACCAGTGAGTCATAACCCAGTTTTGGCAGGATGCAAAACTGACAAATCAGATAACATGATGTGCATCAAGGGTTAAACAACCTGCAATTTGTAGAGGGAGCACTGCTGCCCAATCACCTTTATAGCCAGAGACTTGAGTGACTAGTAACCCGAAACTTTTCTTTTTAGGTGGGTTCCAATGTTAACCCACCAGACAACTGGTCTGGACAATCTCTGGATATGCAGAAAACCAGAAAACCAGAAGTACATCTTAGATGTCTCCCACAGGTGTTTTGAAACATGGGGAGGTCACGCATGGCCTTTCCACACCTCAGAACACCTCCCAGATGTGACCAGAGGAAACCTCCAGTCATGTCTGGAGAGTGCAGGTTCACCCTTAATGCAGGTCTGAGGACGCAGGTTGAATCAAATCTACAGAAACAAAATCCGCGGATGAAAAAGTCAGACCTATAAATGCAAAACACTACGATTTTTCCAAGCAAGTGGGTCTGATTGATGTTCAGGACTTAGTTTACCACAGATCAAACAGAGGCTATAGTTCTGTGAGAAATGCTTCTCAATACTGTAGGACTTGCCATCTTCCTGGCCCTTTAACTTAATCCTTAACAGCAAGCTAAAATGCAGGCATTAAGGACGCAGTCTTATCAGGCTGCTCTGCCTTTGGGTGAAGAGCAGATAAAAACCACTGACGGGTTTGACTCCATCTTGCAATGCTGCAGCCATTTGGCAACACTGGGGGAACAGACCTTGTCTGCTGACTGGGAAAGAAGCTCCTTATCTTGAATCTGCCTGGTGAGAGACCAGATAACGGGCTGGATCCTCAAGCTCTTGCTAATTTGTAATTTGGAATTAGCTCTATTTCTCCAGTTAGGAGGGGTGAGTGAGTGAAGAAAATTTATTATATAACCAATTGGTCATTACAATATAAAAGCACAAAACCACATATAAAACAAACGATAACAATTCGACCCTCCAAACACATACAATGAAACTGAAGAATTGAAACCCAACATAGGCTAGAAACATAGAATATTAAAGTGGTTCCAAAATGGAACAGGCTTGAATAATTTTCAAGATCTTACTGGCTGAGTTAGGAGGGGTAAGTTTGAGTGATCAACTGTAGCCTCAAGGGATGAGATCATTTTCTAGAAGCTTCAGCAGGTCCGAATCTCTAGTTGGCTGAGAGCTAAGTTTAATGTATATTTTTAAAACCCTGTAGGTAGGAGGGGGGTGAACTGTTTATTGCTATTCCATTATGGATGGCTGTTTGCTTCACCTGTGAGGTGGTAGGTAGAAGAGCTACCCTTTGCTTATGCTCAGAAGTTGAAAAGATCCAGGTGAGTGTCAGGAACAAGCTTTATTGTTTTAGCATTTTGTGTGATGTATTTATTCTCTGAAATAACTGAATGCCTCTCAAAGTAATATATAACCTTAATTCTATTCTTTAAGTCAACCATTCTGTCCTTACAGGCTGTGTTGGTACAATGGAATTGCTCAGACTTGTGGTTACTGGTAGCTTAATTTCAAGGCTCTTTGAAGTTGCCTTCTCACTAATGTCAAGACCCCAAAACTGTCAGGCCCTTCCGACTGTTTCACCATCAGAAGAGGTGAAGGGGATGGTGGCTAGAAACAGGGTCTTCTCAGTGGTGGCTCCTCAATTGTTGAGTTCCCTCCCCCGGAAACCTTTTGGCGGGGCCTCAAGACTTTTCTATTTAGGAAGGCATTTAATTGTCATATGGGCTGGTGTTTTTAATGAGATGTAATTTTAATAGTTTTTTGTGATCTTTAGGTCTGTTGTGTTTTAGTGTTTTAGTTGTTTTTTATGTTTAATGTTTATAATATTGTTTTTGATTTAGCTAGTATTGGTTTTTATTCTATAAGCCGGGGTCTCCAAACTTTTCAGTATGAGGGCTACATCATAGCCACATGGTATATTTTGTACACTTTCATGGGCTGAAAAAAAAAAAATTAGTTTTATAAATGAATGGATGAAATTTAAAATGAATGAATAAGTTTTACATGAATCTTTTTTGTAATCGGCATGATATGGTTCAGAACAAAAGAAATGTGACAATTACAAAGAAATAATGCTGTGCTTCAACTGCAAAATGAGATACAATGAGTAAAAATGTGAAACATTATTGAATGCTCTGACAAAAGTGAAAAGTTGCTGACGGCCAGATAAAATCTGTTCCACATGGTGTAGTGGTTTCGGAGGTGGACTCAAATCTGGAAGATCCAGGTTCAAATCACCTCTCAGCCACGAAGCTTCTCTCAGCCTCACCTCACAGGGTTGATGTGAGGAAAAAAGAAGGAGCAGCTGTGTATACCGCCCTATGTTCTTTGGACAAAGGGTGGTATAGAATTGTGTTAAATAAAATAAACAGAATTTGTGATGGGCCAGATATGGCCCGCAGCTAGCTGTTTGGAGACCCCTATTGTAAGCCATTTTGAGTGTGGGAGAAAGGCAGGATATAAACTCTTCAAAACAAATTTGACCTCTCCCTCTAGAACAGGGGTGTCCAAAGTTTTTGGCTGGAGGGCCACATCATCTCTCTGACACTGTGTCAGGGGCCGGGGGGGGAAAGAATTAATTTACATTTAAAATTTGAATAAATTTGCATAAGTTTACATAAATGAATATATTAAAGATGAACTTATATATATGAATGTTGTTGTTGTTGGCATCCTTCAGTCTCGGAAGACTATGGTGTCACGCTCTGAATGGTGGTTCTGGAACAGAGTATCCTCTCCAGTGCGTGAAGCCTGGGTAAAGTAGGTATGGAGGATAGGCTTTTACCCAAGCAGCAAATCCCCCCTCTCCACGTCGCTGAAATGGTCCAATGGAAAGGCAGAGGCCAATACGGTTGGTTCCAATGGCGTCGCAGGAGTTGCCAGAACGTGACTGTGTTCAGCCATGAACTGCCTCAGGGACTCCAGCTCCTGATTTTGCCTCGAGGTTGACTCCTGAAGCCTTTTCTATAACTGGATGTAGCCACAAGGCAGTGGAGGTTTGGGATCAGAATTTTCCTTCTCTCAGATGAGCTGCCTTCCCAGGCTATCGAGTCCCATCTACCCGGTGGCTGTTTAGTCGCTTCTTACAAGTACAGCCAAACTGGGGGCCTATTCTTATCCCCAGCCCCCAGGAATGAATGGATGAAGGTCTTGCAATAGCTCAAAGCCTATAAAAGGCCTTGCACAAGGCAAGGCTGACCTTTCCTTTGCTGCCTCTGCTGCATCACAGACATGAAACAGCAAGCAGTGGAGGGGACCCTTATCCCACAGCTCACTCGAAAGGTCAAACATTCGCCCTCATGCTCAGAGCAGCTGCGTCAGGCCAGTGCGGGCTCCAGTAAATCTCTGGAGGGCCAGAGGCTCTTGGAGACTAGGGGCTCCCTGAGGGCCGCATTGAGAAGCCTTGAGGGCCGCATGTGGCCCCAGGGCCGGGGTTTGGGCACCCCTGCTCTAGAAGCATTGCTGATTCTCCAATTTGGTTCTAAAGAGTCATTGTGTGCAAGCACGTGACACATGTAGGAACTCACATGTGTATGTGAATGAGCATTGTTGGCAAGAGGGTGGCATGCCTGGGCTTCCCTGACAGTTGCCATCCAAGCACTAACCCAACCTAGACCTGTTTAATGTTAGTACGCTTGTTGCAGCATGTGCCCTCAGACCACATTCTGGGGTCCAAGTCACTGTGAAGGTGACGGAGGGAGTCACACCTCCCTCCACCAGCTTCTCCTCAGCCTTCTCTCACCTGATGTTTGAACACAGCCACAGGCCCCTTCCTAGTGTGGCGTAACAACATGGCAACACTGATGTCAGTACACTGCATCGAAATGCTCAGTAGTAATCCCGATCCATCTGTTTTGTTTTTCTTCCATATTTAATTATGAAGCAGGAAGAGTAAACACCCCGCTACCCAACCTGACAGACACTGCTAAATTGAGAAAAAGTGTGAACACCATTGGGAACACAGACGCGCCAAAGGAAAATTAAAAACTTGAGAATTAGAGGGGGTGAGCTGGAAGTGTGATACATCGTGGAGGAAAATGCGAGGTCCTGTTGCTGACATAGTAGCACAGGCAGAGAAATGAAGGTGATATTTCCAATGGAGCTTTTTTTTTTTGGGGGGGGGGGGGGAGGTTGAGGGACTCCAAAGAAAAGAAAACCCAGATCTTCTTCGATTCCAATACATGACCCAAAATGCTTTGGCATCCTGGCTTCTTCAGAAGAAGTAAAAATCAAAACACCAAACTAAGGGAAAAACCCAAACACACTCTGTAGTCCTTCGCTCAAAGCACCTGAGTCTCCAAAAGGTAAATGTGTCTAGGAAAAAAAGACAGAGTTCATTGAAATGTAGTTTTCTGGGACTGTAGGAGGTGTAGCACTTAAAAGTGAGCCTTCCCAGACAAGGTGAGAGGAAGGTTCATATGTGACTTTGGCATTCGGGGAGTGGGAAAAAAAAGCTTAGTATGCAGAGCACATCTGTGCATTCTGTAGCAAAAAGACATATGGGAGGAAGCAACAACAAAAATGTCATTGCGCTAGTCACTGAATTAATGCCGCAGTTTCTTGCCTTTTGCTATTAATGTTATAACTCAGGCAGGGGAAGCATTTCAAGTTCTTGGTTTTTGTTTATCAGGACTAGTCATGCCACTTACATGCTTCCATTTTAACTCCATTGACAGCCAGGGTGCTCTCTGGAGACATTTACATGCGCCTGCCCCCATGGAAGAGGACAGCACATGCCCTTTCACATTGGGAATGGAAATGTGAAATTGTACATTTAATACGATGAGGCTCAAGGAATATGCTGCAATCTAACTGATTGCGTTCGGAGACAAATAGGTAGCTATGGACACACGGCACAGGAAGGGTAGGCGAGGCACAGCTTGGGAACCTAAAAATAAAATGTGTGGAATGCTTTGCCTGGTTGGGCACAAAACATGAAAGAGAGAAAACAGCACAGACAGTCATATTGAGTTGCTCCCATTGGATTGTTCTTTGCTTCTGTCATTTGAAATCGTATTCAAGCGTGAGAGCCACGGTTAGGTCTCTTGTTATCTGGTGTGCTCCCTGGGGCATTTGGTGGGCCACTGTGAGATACAGGAAGCTGGACTAGATAGGCTTATGGCCTGATCCAGTGGGGCTGTTCTTATGTTCTTAAACTACAATTCCCAGGAGGCCTTGCAGGTCTCTTGTTATCTGGTGTGCTCCCTGGGGCATTTGGTCGGCCACTGTGAGATACAGGAAGCTGGACTAGATGGGCCTATGGCCTGATCCAGTGGGGCTCTTCTTATGTTCTTACAATCCTAAGCGCTCATTGGGCCGGTGCAGGTTCCTTGTGCCAGTCTGGGTGTGTTGCAAACATACTGTAAGGTGCGCCTACACCTCCTTAGGAGTTGGGTAGACTGGCATGAGAATATGTACCAGTCTTCCCATGCCAAATCCCAGCTGGGTAGGGCATCCTTAGGGCAACGTGGGCTGTTGGGGAGGGAGGGGTGAGGAATAGGGACATTTCAGGGCAAGGGATGGTGGGCTGCAGGTGGGCCGGTCAACGGGCAGGTCCCAGAAGGGGGGTAGAATTGGCCTGTGGCACTGAGGCTGGATCCTGTTCCCCCTCCCAAGCAGCCCATTGCGGTGGCTGGGGCATTATTCGGGGTAAGGTGATAAATATCCTTTTACTCCAATGGTAATGGTTCCACCTCCAACCCAGCACTGGACACAGTGTAGGCCTGCCTGTTCCAGCACAGGTCAAGATTGTGCTGTTAGGCAGGAGGTCTGGTCTAGAGGGTTGAGCCTCCATTTGCCTGAAGGTAACATCCGAAGGTCGCCAGTTCGAGGCCACCGGCACCGTGTGACCTTGAAGCAGCTGACAAGCTGAGCTGAGTTCTTCCATCTGCTCTGAGCGTGGGAGGATGGAGGCCAGGATGTGAAACCAGATCAAGAAAGAAACACCTGAATGTTGTGGTTTCTTGAAAGATAGAAAACTTCTTTCAAATTGTAAAAATCCCTACGGGGATTTAAAAATTGCCTGCCTATGTAAACCGCCTTGAATAAAGTCTAAGGAGAAATCTGAGGACCAAGAAAGGCGGTATAGAAATACCATTATTATTATTATTATTATTATTATTATTATTATTATTATTATTATTATTAGGCTGTGTCTGGGAATACCAGGTGCTGTAGGCATCTACTATGATCTTGGAAGCTAAGCAGGGTAAGGCCTGGTTAGTACTTGGATGGGAAACTACCTGGGAATACCGGGTGCTGTAGGCTTACGCCATAGTCTTTCGAGACTGAAGGTTGCCAATCATTATTAGGCTGTAACCCCTATTTTATTCACCAGAAACAAACACCTCTACTTAAAATGTCAGAGCTAGCATGAGGAACGCAAAAGGAGCAGTAAAACTAAATTGACTGTATAGTCATCCTTGATTGATAGTAGCGGAGTTACACTGTAGCATAACCAACACCTAAGGCTTTCTACTTGCCTGATAATTGAAAAGGTGCAATTTGTACATTTTAGCATTTGCTTTCTTTTGTTAATTAGCAGCATGACATGTTCTGTAATTAGGTAACAATTGCTCAAATTCTGTTTGTGTTTTAAAACACCTTGCGACAATTGGTGTAACTTTTGCCTCCTACTTAGGCACATTGGAACAGGTGAAGTTACAGTTTTTATTGTTCTGGCTTCAGGCGTCGAAAGATAAAGACTCACAGCAAACAAGACTGACAGCTTCGAACTTCACACCAACGATACTCAGTGCTGATTCACACGTGCAGGTTCATCGCTTGATAACTCATCACTCAGTGATTTGACTTGAATCAGCTCGTTATATCGGTTGAAAAGGACCGTCTGTCAGAAGATGTAAGGCAAGTTAGAAACTCTATCTGAAATGTTTAAAGTAGACTTGCAGGTAAATAACAGCACAAACCTATTGATTGCTAGCTATTGAAGGCCTACGCAGAGGCAAGTTTTTTACTTACCTCTATTTTACCTTCTCATTGCCCCCCATAGCCTGCAGTGCAGCCTCCATGGGTGCAGCTGCATGCAATGGTAAAGCTATGGTACCATGAGGGATAAGATTGGGACCAGTGCAGTGGCATATCTAGGGTGTGACGAGTGAGAACATCTGCCCTGGGTGTAACTTGAAGGAGGGTGCCAGATGCAGGTTTACCCATATTCTACTGAAGGCGTGTTTCCACGCAACAACCAATGATTTTTTTTTTTACCAGCTTCATGGGACCTCCAAAAGGAGGTAATGCCTATGGAAAAACATTCTGGAACTGGCTTCAAGGCAGGAGGGAGCTTCTGTGACTGGCCTGTGGTGTATGGTGCTGCTTCAGGCCAACCACAGGTACAGATCACTATTTTTCCTTTCTTTTAGCTTAGCACCTGTGGACTTTGCATAAATTCACTTGGTGGAACAGGGCTGGCTTCTTCCTCATCTCCCCTTCTTTACGTAGCCTGCTGAATAAATTCACTTGGTGGGATAGACAGGGCTGGCTTCCCACCCCATGATTTCTCCTCCTCTATTTGGACAGGGGCACAATTTCAGTGCTTGCCATTTTTTCTCTAGATCCGCCACTGGACCTGTGGGTATTTAATGTCAGATAGCACTGGTGGCTTTTCACCCTTAATTCAGACTTCCTTGATTTCTTGTGGTTTGAGTTCAGGGCTCCAATCTGAAACCAAGCGTCCTCCTCTTTCTTCTGGCAGTTGAACTAATATCATCATGGGCTTCTCAAAAGGGAAGGCATGGTTTGTAATGTGTTGACCTTATCTTCTGAGCAGTCTAAACACTGTAAAGTCTGAATACTTTTGATCAGCATGGAAAAAAAAGTTGCACGTCGCAACAGCCTTTGGAGAATTGCACAGATCAGGGAAGAAAATAAAAGGCCAGCATGTTGACAACGGCGCTGAAGTCCAGCCCAGTATTGATCTGGTAAGAATGCGCTTCATGGTTTGATCTTACAGCAGCATCGATGTGTTTGAACACTTCGTGCTCAGACAAGAGGTCAAGCCTGAACTCAAGGAGCAGAAACACACATCTACGAGCATTTTTTTTAACAGAAAACCTGAACCTGTCCTTGAGCTGTTAAGCCAGTTATAGAATACAGTACTAATAACCTTATTGAAAGGCTTTTTTCTGAAGCCACTCTTGCCATGTTCTCTTAAAGCTGGTATGGAACATGAGATTTCTGCAACTGCATATTGACTGAGGATCACCGTGTTCTAATAGTGTCAACTGTGGTGACCTGAACTTTCAGGCTCTGAGTCTACAGTCAGTCGAGCTGATTAACTTCTGCTCTTTGGTTTCCTGAAATGGGAAAACAAGAGCAATGCTAAATAGTGAAAATGGTGGGATGCTTTAAATCCCTTGGAGACTTCCCAACGAGAAGTGCGGAATCAGAAGCACAGAGTTCAGCGAGAGACAAAACTTAGAAGCCAGCTCAGGTCTACTCATGCTGTCACTCAGTAACTCAAATGATCATGAGGTGGGCCTAAGTCCAATGTGGTGGCGTAGCTGGAGGGGGGCAGATCACTCAGCCGGGCAGGGAGGTGGGCGAGCGGCCCCTCCCTTCGGAGCCATTCCCGGTGGGGGGGGGCAAAACGGAGCCATACAGTTCCGTTTTGCCTCCCCGCTGGGAATGGCTCCGAAGGGAGGGGCTGCTCGCCCACCTCCCTGCCAGGCTGAGTGCTCTGCCCCCCCTCCAGCTATGCCACCGGTCCAATGTATTTATTTTTTTATTTAAAAATGCCTCTCTCCTTTGACTGTTCTCTGGAACTCTTCTCAAACAAGTCCTTCATATTTTGAATGACACAATATCTAGCGATAGTTCCAGTTTCATCGGAGAAAGTTCACACCGGGGTGATGCTCTCTTAACATGTGTGAGTGTGCATTTCCAATCTGAAACACAGTACTGGTATGGGTCATTTAATGACTAGGATACATTTTGCGCACCCCATCATTGTGATTTCGTTGTTATGAGAAATCCTAACCTATGCATTGGTGGCGTTGTCATTAGGAGTCCTCAGAGCGATTGACAGACCTGGGGCTGGGGGGCACAAAAGCCCCAAGTGCCATGCTCGCTGTGCCGCACTGTCCTCCTGTCAGAGCTGTCCCGGAGGCAGGTGAAGCATGTGATTTGGCAGCGATTTGGCAGCATGCGATTTGGTGGATACAGTGGTGTAGCTAGAGGGGGTGCAAAGCACTAAGTGTTGTAGGTAGCCTCATCATGATGTACAAGCAGCCCCTCCCCTTTGGAGCCATTCCAGCAAAATGGAGGTGTATGCCTTCTGGGAGCTTTCCAGGGAGGCCTTCTGGGTATACACCTCCATTTTTCCCTCTGTCCAAAATGGTTCTGAAGCAAGCTGCGATGAGGCTTCCTGCAAAACTTAGTGCTTTGTACCCCCTCTAGCTATGCCACTGGAAGAATATTTTCTTCTAATGTAACCCAATTCTACTGTTTTATAAGAGAGCAGCTACAGAGTGGGGAAAAAAAAGAGTGTGCCATCCTACAGATTCCTAAAACATGGTAGTTTATTTATTAAGACCGTCTGCCACATATTTCGGATGAATGGTTGAAAATATGAAGCAAGCTGTTCTTCAAAATTTTTGCCAACAATGTTGTTATTCAGTTGAAAGTTTTTGCAAAGTGCTGTGGACGCTTTCAGTTTTGCCTTACGAAGGCGGCTCACGGGTGCAAGGTTGCTTCACCGTGAGTTTTCAACCTTTAAAACTAGTTATAGTACAGGGTTGGTCTTTGCAGAACAAAATGCAGTTTGCAAAAACTGAGCTGTTAGATCAAAACAAGAGCACACGACTACAGTACATTTCTTTTGTCAACAGGAAGCCTGTAGGGTTTGAAGTCATCAATTATGCTCTTGGTTGGTATTAGAACTCTCAAAATAAAGTTACCACCACCATGTTTGAGGGTTTTTTCAGACTTAAAATATGGCAGATTGAAAATACGGTATTCTACTTCAGAATGTCAGATGCAGGGGAGGGCACCAGGACGCAGGTTGTGTCTTCTTATCTTGTGTGCTCCCTGAAGTACTTGGTGGGGCACTGTGCGATACAGGAAGCTGGACTCGATGGGCCTTTGGCCTGATCCAGCGGGGCCGTTCTTATGTTCTTATGGCAGGTCTGCACATCTTGTTGAGCTGCATGCAACAATCAGAGCCTGCCAAATGCTTGTCATAAAACCAAATTTATGCCAAATTTGTCATAAAACCAACTCTATGAAATATTCACTTAGCTCTCTTAATAATCTGTTGCCTTAAGCAACAGAGAAAGTACGTCAAACTATTTCTCTACAAATGCATTCAAAGATTCAAATGATGCATGTCTAGAAATGGCAGGCCAATATTTTTGATACAAGCATGGAAAGTTTTTCCAGCGATTACACACTTTTTGAGGGGACTTATTCTGAGAGTTTTTGGGTTTTTTTGCAGTTCAAAAGCACTATTTAAAGTTGAAAACCTTCTAAAATTGTTACCTTTAAATGGTTCCACTGTAGACTCAGGAACCAATCCTATGCTCCCCATGTGTTGGTGCTGGGTGTCACAAAAGTGCCATAAGGCAATTTGCCACTGGCGGGAGATACCTGGTGCTGGTGGAGAAGTCTACTCTGTGCAGGGAGGACACAAAAGAGGAGTGCCAGCTGGTGAGCCCCCTCTGGGTGACGAGGCTTTTTGAGGGTGCGGGAGGGCAGGGGAAGGGGAACCTGGGCAAGGACAGGACAGGACCAAGGGTGGAGGCTTCTGCTGGATCCTATCCTCCCTCCCAAGCTGCAGAGCCCAACACAGTTCTCTTTGGTTTTACGCCAGCTCAGGAACTAGCGTAGATCTTAGTAGACCCATTGGGGCCAGTAGAATTCTACTTGGGGTAAAGGAACCAGTGTTCCCTTGCCCCCAAGGAATCCTTTGGCAGCTGCTCGAGCCCCACAAGATACTGTGGTGGCCTTTTTGGTGCCGCTCTACTGGAGCCAGGACAGCATTTGTATGGGCTGCCCAACTTAAATGCACGAACTAAGTACAGGAAGTGTTACATATCGTAGTAAATTAATTTTAGTTAATGAAATGGTGTAGTTGGAAAACACACGCTGTTAACCTGCAAAAATAATTGAACCTTCAACAGAGAGTGTTCCTTCTCTACCCAACTGCCTAACCTCTGATCTCTGTTATGAGGCCATTTCTCCAGAAATACTCAGCTACAGCAACTATTCAGCATTTTCAATGCTAAAATGTCAACTGAAACTGCTGAAAGCATTTTGTGAGAATGGAAATGAGCACATTAGGGACTGGCTATGCTAGATTTGTTGTGGTGCAGTAGAAAGCTTTCCAACCAATTCACAGCGCTTTGGACCCGTATTCTGCTAAGAGACTGTTCACAGTTGGTCTTGGTGAGGTCTGAGCTAATTCAGGGACTTAAATCTCAGTGTGTCCAATCTCTAAAATGATTATGCCGATTCTTGCTGGTCCAATCAGCGTACCAGGAGACCCTGTGCAAGAGTAGGCTTTGATTCAATCCTATAATGGTTCCTTATCAAAGGAAGTTCCTTACGTCCTTATCAAAACTGGGTGGATTAAGTCCGGGAGGGGGGCGGGGGGCGGGACTGGACACATAGGATTTACAGTTTGTCCCCAATCTCATACTATATTTATTTATTTATTGGGGTCATGGCAAAAAAAAAAAAAAAGGTTGAAGACCACTGGTCTACCCTACAAGATCATTGTAACAATTCCTATTATAAATTATGGAAAGTGTTTTGGATTCTCCTATCATAAAGGACATTAGTCCATTGGCTCCTAAACTTTTTAGCACTGGGACCCACTTTCTAAATCGCTCTGTTGGGACCCACCTAGCTATAGGTGAGTCCCTATACCTTTATACCTATACCTTTATACCTATAGACTTTTTAAAAAGGAGATCTAGAAAGTATATATTTGCAAGTTTTAATAAAAAAGACCTTGAAATATTTAACTCCCTATATTTACACATGCTTGCAAATTGCAGGAGTGGAGCTCTTTGCAGGATAATTAAGAGCTCTGCAGCTCTTTGCATAAGAACATAAGAACAGCCCCACTGGATCAGGCCATAGGCACATCTAGTCCAGCTTCCTGCATCTCACAGTGGCCCACCAAATGCCCCAGGGAGCACACCAGATAACAAGAGATCTTGTTATCTTTTGTTATCTACAGGAGCTGATCTCTTTGTGATAGCAATTTGCTCCATTATCTGATTTCTGAACAGCCTTGGGGCTTGAGGCAATTAGTTATCTGATCATTCCATCACCCTTTGGGGACGAACAATCAGGTTGTGACCCTCCAGTAGGTCCCAACCCACAGTTTGGGAATCACTGCATTACACTAACTTAGTCAACTCTGTCCCATATTTACTAATGAATTACAAGGAGACCATATTGTATTTCTCTGCAAAATGCTTTTGCTTTGCAGGCTGGAATAGAAAATGGAATTACATTTAAGAGAAGGTCCAGTTTCTAAATGAAGATATATGGGAGTTCAGTTCCTTTCCCCCCCCCCAGAAAATTCCCAATCCCTCCCCCATGTCCTTGTCCTTTTTTAGTTGTTGCTCCTTCAACTGTTTTCTTGACCTCATAGACTTTGGCATCAACAAAATGATATCTGTAGCTGACTACAGCTAAAATGAAAAGGCCATTGTCTCTTTCATTGTGTCACTTTTTTCTTTTTGTACACTTCCTTTGTTCTTTATTGAAGCCTAAACATTTAAGAACTTGGCAGGGTTAAATCAAATAACACGCATCGGAGATCAACATGCCGGATCTGTTCACATACAAAAACCAAACGACTAGTGTTTATTCCCCTCCACAGAAATGGCTGGTAGCAGCAACTAGCACCTGTGTCAATGCTAGAAATGTGGGCCTACAATAATGTGTCTGGTCACCAGCCATGTTAGAAAATGACCACTAGGCATGATTGCCAACCCCTTCCTTCTCCATCCCAAGCTACCCCTGATCCATTCCCCAACCCCAAGCTATGCATAGTGATCCACTGAACCATTCCCATTGCCTCGCAGAAGCCCTCAAAACAACCTCCGGAGGCAAGGAGAGCACAACTTCCATTGCCTCTAAAGAATTGCAGGGCCCCTGAAATCAGCCAATTTCATTCTATTCTTGTTTCCTTATCCTTAGGGGTTCCTCGAATGGAGTGCAAGAGGTCCTATATAGATACATGCAACTGCTTTCAAACCCTAAATAATCGAGAAGTTTAATTTACCACTTTCCTCTGAAGTCAAAAAGATAGGAAAAATTTAAGAGATGCGGTGGGCAAGATCTATAAACATAAATCGGATTATAATTGTCATTTTAACTTTAGATGTAGGAGCTAAAAAGCAAAAGAAAGAGGTTCTTTGAACATGGGAGTTTGCTATTTTGCTCTAACTCAAAGACTTTTGTGTTTTATGAAAGAAAAAAAGCCATGGTGGCCTCTGGAAGGTATTATTTCTTTGAAAATTAATCCTTCTTGTTGCAACTTTACACCAAAAGAGGTGTGCAATAAATTCAGTCCACAGCAGGAAGTCCCGCCTTGGACAGTGAAGTGTGGTAGTGAAGAATAACACTTAACAAGATATTTCCTGTTTTAATACAAGGTTTGATTCCAAATCTCGACGTCGGCACTGAAGTGAAGATATATCCTAATTTTCTTTTGTTTGACAGTTGCTTTAGGGGAGCTGCGCATTACCGGTGCCATCACAAGGAACAGTAAATATTAAATTAGGCAAATTTCAGCTATGGAATTATCAGCTATTTAAAATCGAGGGACAATGACAACAACATCTGGTGCATAATGCACTAGATTTAGCAGGAATAGAAAAGACAGTGTGGTGTGGATGTGGCAGCATCTGGGGATGAATGAATTGAAGATGGAGAATGTGAAAAGGTAACTAATATGAAGACCTTCAGACTGAATGACTTGGGCAAACAAAGGTGAAGATCATGCCAATAGCTGTGGGTTATTATGGACTGTGAAGATGATGATGAGCTACTTTTCTCAAAAGTTTTGAATTTTTTTCCTTAAGGGGGCGTTTTCAAATTCTTTGAACAATTTAAAGCAGAGTGTTAATTTTGAGCAGCCAGGTGGCTGCGTGAGCCTTGCGTAACCCCTGGCCGTGCTGTCCTGGGAGTAATTTTGGTGACACAATGACATCGCTGCCAATTATTTAGGTGTTCTGAGCCACCAAAGTCATGTGGCTGGGCCAGGACGCAAGCAATGGAGGCGGTGGTGAGTGCAACTGAGCTTTTTGATGTGGCTTCTCCTTCTCCAGAGGAGAAGCTAGAACTGTGCGGCAGGGAGACCAAAAAGCTTTGGAAGTAGGAGAAGAACATAAGAGCAGCCCCACTGGATCAGGCCATAGGCCCATCTAGTCCAGCTTCCTGTATCTCACAGCGGCCCACCAAATGCCCCAGGGAGCACACCAGACAACAAGAGACCTGCAAGGCCTCCTGGGAATTGTAGTTAAGAACATAAGAACAGCCCCACTGGATCAGGCCAGAGGCCCATCTGGTCCAGCTTCCTGTATCTCACAGCGGCCCACCAAATGCCCCAGGGAGCACACCAGATAACAAGAGACCTGCAAGGCTTCCTGGGAATTGTAGTTAAGAACATCAGAACAGCCCCACTGGATCAGGCCATAGGCCCATCTAGTCCAGCTTCCTGTATCTCACAGCGGCCCACCATGAGGTAGAGGTAGTGGCCCTCACAGAGGCCCACCATGAGTGGCCCACAGTGAGGATGAGGTAGTGGGGGGCTGTGGTCAGGCTTCTGGGGACTGCCCAAAAAAGGCCTCGTGGGCCACTTGCAGCCCTTGGGCCATATGTTGCACCACCATGATTTAAACTATATAGAATAAAAGGGAATATGTTCAAATGATCAATTAAAAATAGTGCTACGGTTGTTGTTGTTGTTATTTTTAATTTCATCCCATCTGGCAGTGGCTGGTATTTTCAAAATATTGAGTCCTTCCCAAGGACCCAGGATATTTAGATGTATTTACGTACAATATGTGCAATTCCAAGTTGAGCTGCCTTTTGCAGCTCATATGTGGTTGTTTACATCTAAGGCAGCAGTTTTCAAGCGCTGCGACATGGCACACTGGTGTGCCGCGAGGCTGCCTCAGGTGTGCCGCGGATCCAAGGAGTCGGGCGGCGGCGGAGGCAGTAGCTGTGCGCGGGGGAGAAGCGGCAGCTTGGAGCCTCGCGTGGCAGCAGGAGAGAAAGGGGCAGCCACGCAGGGGCTTGAACGCTCCTGCTCTTGCTGGTGCCTGTCCCGCGCGCTGATTGGGCAGCCAGCCAGGTAGCTAGAGAAGCCTGGAAGAGCTCGCAGTGGGTGGAACGTGGAGGGAGTGAGGGCGAGCAGCGAGAGGAAGGAGGGCATGAGAGTGAGAGCGAGCCTGAAGGTGGAAGCAGGTAGGAGCCAGAAGCAGCTGGCTGGCAAGGATCCTGGAGAGACCCTTTTCCTTGTCTGCAATGCCCCAAAGTGACCCTGCCTTGTGTTGCCTCCCCTGGCAAGGCTTTGGCAGGACGGGCACTGGGCCCCAATCCAATCCACACTTACCTAGGAGTAAGCCCCATTGACTATAATGGGGCTTACTTCTGAGTAGACATACAGAGGCTTGGTCGCATTCTTTCTTGAATAAATGAGCAGGCAAGTGATGCTTTTCTCCCCCCCAGCCCACCTCTTCCCCTCCTGCACACACATCCCCCCCATCATAATTGCAGTTAACCCCTCTCTTTCTGCCCCTCCCCTCCCTCTTCACCACCTTCCAAAGTTCAGAAGGTGCCTCCCATTCTCTCTCTCTCTTCCCCCACCCCAGTGAATCCTGCACTTGTTTCAGCCGCATCTCCTCACTGTCCCTCACAGCACATTTCTATTTCTCCAGTGCGCTCAGTCTCATCTCTCTTTGCCACTCCCTGGCATATCAGAGCACATCCATTGATCACAGTTTGAACAGACCTGCTTCAAAACCTTTCCAGAAGCCACATACAGCTCCCTCTCCAAGCTTCTGGGGCATTTCTTTCATTGTCATGTAATGATCTAAGGCTGCCATCCTAACCACACTGTCCTGAAAGTAAGCCCCATTGAACAAAATAGGACTTCTGAGTAGACCTGGTTAGGCTTGTGCCCTTAGCTATATTAATTAAATTAATTGCAACATAATAATGTAATTAAAAAGTAGTAGTGTGCCTTGACAACTTTAGTGCCTTGTCAGTGTGCCGTGAGCTGAAAAAGTTTGAAAATGGCTGATCTACGGTGTGCAGGTGTTTTTCCAAGTTTTTGGGCATGGCTCCTAAAGCGACCACTACTAATCCACTAATAATCCCTGCTAATTGGGTAAGAGGCACTTTTTCAAGTGGGTGCTCCTTTTTTTAGCAGGGGGGGAGTAACTGGCCCACCTCACCCCAGCACTGTCTGTTCTAGTGGCTGTCTGCTGGTATTCTTTTGCATCTTTTTAGATTGTGAGCCCTTTTGGGACAGGGAGCCATTTAGTTATTTGATTTTTCTCTGTAAATCGCTTTGTGAACTTTTAGTTGAAAAGCGGTATATAAATACTGTTAATAATAATAATAATCCACTAGTATCAGTACATTTTTTGCCTTTCTTTTGGCTCTCTTTTTGCCTTTCCCTCACTCAGAGCATCATTGTGCTTAGTTATTTTCTATGTTCTGTCTTCAATTCTCACATCCACAGGTGTTGCCCCATCTATAGAACCATTTTCTTTTCCGCTGCTGTTAAATCTGGAGTGTTTACGCACCAGATGTTTATCTGTTTTTTATTATCTGCTCTTCTTTTTCTCAGTGTTAGTATTAGTAATTAGTTATTTTTATAATTAATGTAAAATATAATAGTAATATATTATATTATAAATATAATAATTATAATTATAATTCGTAATTATTATTATTATTTGTTTTAGTTTTAGTCTGGTTTGTTTTTTCCGGATATCATAATCATCTACATATTTATATTATTATACATTATTGATACTCTTACCGGCCTTTTCAGTGTTGTCATCACCAGTCACTTCTGGGAGCCCCCTGCTGCATTTGCAGTGTGTGGGGGTGGGGTGGGGTAGGACACCAAGGGCCCCATTACATCAAGAAGCACTACCCAAGGACAGTTCTGGAATCCTCTGGAAGTTGTATGCAAGTTTCAGATCATATTTTCAAAGTAGGGTGAGAAAAAAAAAAAAAGAGATCTTGCAGCTAGCATGATAAACGCCACTGTTTTAAAAAGCCAAAGGGATCCTGATATATGGCTTGCAGGTAATTAATTTTAAATTGGATTAAGACATTCCTGGAATTACAAGGGAACACTTCGAGGCTGATCCTTCTTTTGCAACCTTCTTTCTGAATGTTCTTCTAAATGGGGATTTGGTATTCGGCCCAAAGCTCTGTAACTAAACTCCGACTAAATGTGAATGCAAATCATTCCTGATGACATTTCCTATTCTGTTCCTCTTTGACGACTGGCACTCGGGGCAGGGTGGCAAACGCAGGAAATGGTTTGACATAAACCAGGCTATATGGTCATTCTGTGGCCTGCAGCCCCAATCTGGTTTCAATAAGATTGGATGAAATTAAAATGCAATAATTTTGAAACGCAATTATAAATACAGGGTGACTGGAGGCACAAAAAGGCATTATTCGGAGATGGTGTCTACTGCTCCTGATTTAATAGAGCACGGGATGGTGTGAGTGACCCTTCAAAATCCAATTCTGATCTGCAAAGTGACTTGCCAAAAAAGTACTTTTCTTAAAAGGAAGGTCTCTTTTCCCCAGCGTATAATGACTCATGCTTAGGAACATGGAGAGGAAAAAGAAAATCAAGACTTATTACCTTTTGCTGTTATCAGCCTGCTCTACCAACACAGTTGTTGGAAACTGGATTGTACTCTCACTCTCGCCCCTCCCTGCATCCCCCATCAACATGGCTGTTAACTTAATTCTGTTTCTATGGTTTCCTATGTACCAAAGAGCCAATTCACTGAATTGGCACTGCCTGTTGAAGCTCTGTGTATAGGGTAAAGCTATTATAGACTAGTCCAATATCCAGAGATTTCATAACCCCAGTCCCTCTCTGTCTGCAATGCATTTTCCTCCTTCCAGGGCAAAACAGAAATTCCCACAGGATGAAATCCTGATGAAGTTACAACAACTGTGCTTAAACCATATTGAAATAAATTATAGTCCACCTCGGCATCCACGGGTATTCCATTCCCGGATGCCAAAAACCATGGATAACCAAATTTGCATTAAAAAAGAGCATCCCTTTTAAACTGTGGTTTAAAAACTGTGATTCTTACCTCTACAGAGTGACAGGTAGTTTCCAGCTATTTGAATGGCTATTTTTGGGTTGCACAAAAGCAAGTGACCCCCTCCCTTGGCCCTGGCGCTCTGAAGAATGCAGTGCATAAGTGATTAAACTGGTATTTCACAAATTGTGGGTCAGGACCCACTAGGTGGGTCACAAGCTAATTTCAGATGGGTCTCCTTTCATTTCAATATGTTTTTTATTTTTAATAGGCTTGATGCTACCATGGTATGTGACTGCATTTGGGGAAATGTTACAGATTTGTTCTTTTAACAGGCTACTATGTATATACCTTTAACAATATCAATGGGGCTTACTTCCAGGTAAGTACGAATAGGATTGCAACCTTTGAGATGTTTTGGGAATTTTTTTTTAAAACAGATCAGCAACTGATTGGCAGGGTTAGGAGGGTTCTTTATTTTAAATAAATACCTAAACATATACTTATTTTAAACTTTTTAATTTACTTAATTAATTTGATTTTGTCATATTGGGGGTGTTAAAATTTTCCTGCTTGATGATGTTACTTCTGGCTGTGACATCACTTCCAGGTTAATGACATCACTTCCAGTGGGTCTCGACAGATTGTCATTCTAAAAAGTGGGTCACAGTGCTTAAAAGTTTGAGGATTAAGTTTGAACCTCAATTGATTGACACTTCCGGTCATGTTCAGAGGACCTCTGTGGGTTCTCCAGCCATGAGTTCGGAATCCACGGTGGTTCTGTATCTGTGTTGAGGAGGACCCACTGTATGCAAAGAGTGGTTCATGGTAAAGGGCATTCCAGTGTTGACCTGGCCAGGAAAAAACCCTGACCTGAAAGCGATAGAAAATATGTGGCACAGTTTGAAAAATCTTGTGCGAATGAGGTGTCCATCAACTAAAAAGCAATTAATTGAGCCTATAATTGCTTCCTTGCACCATGTCATAGCGAAGGTAGAGCTTCAAACACTTGTTAGCTCACTTGTTGGCTTGGCTGTATCTAGTGCAGGATAGGGCCCCAAGGCGGCTCAGCCAGAGGCAAGGGGAAACTTTTCCCCTTAAACCTGGGTAAGGTACCCTGGTCCCAGTGGGTCTTCTCGGACTTGTGCCACCTCCAGAGCGGAGGTGGGGAGAGCGGAGCGGCTTGAAGTCACTCCAGCTAACAAGCCTTCGTTCTTCAAGATGGTGAATGGCAAAAGCTCCACCTGTTACTAGAGTTAACTTTTGAAATTGGGGAGCATGAAAAGCTTTGTGAGACCGTTCATGGCTGTGTTTCAAGAACGTATCTGCTCTCCTGTATGCACTAGGAAGAAAAAAAAAAGGATGGTTATGGATACTGAGAAAATGAGTTGCAGAGAAGATGATCCAGTTCAACCGGGTCGCTGCAAGCCCTTGACATGAAGAAAAGAGCCAATTTTTTTTTAAAGGGGGGGGGGAAGAATGATGAAAGAGAATGAGATGGCAGGAGAGAAAAAAGAGAGTAGGGGAGCCAACAAAGATCAAGGGGAGAAAATTATGGCTATCTTGCTGTGGGGGGAGGGAAGCAGTAAAAAGAGTAATTATATTGCCAAATAAGTAGATACAAAAAAATGAAGCGCATCTATCATACCCATGTGCTCATACAGCCCACAGCTTCTCCTTTCTGAGAACACCTGGCCACAGTGGGCAGCCAAGCTTGATCACAAAATTGCCAGCTTCCATTGTTTCATCCTTTTTAAAAAAATTTTTTTTTTGCAATCTTCATACATTGTCAGATACTTTGAAATGACTACATCTGTTGAAAAGATTGGGATCAGAGTGGGATAGAGACAGAAGGGAGTACTTATTAACCATGTAGGAGGGCAGAATCGTGAAGTGCAGGGCCGTGATCCAATTTATTTATCCCATTACTGAGCGTGGAACTTTGAAACTAGTTACTCTAGAATAAATCCTGTTGAAAACTGTGGAAGTTTTCCATGCAAAACTGAAAGTCGGAGAGTATACCTTCACTGTGCCCCTTGAACCCTTATGAAGACTGATAGATCTTTGCGTTGGAGACTAAAAGGATTTGCGGATTCTTTTTCTTTCTTTCCCCCCCTCTGACATGAACTCATCAAGCTATGGAAATCCACATTATAAGTACCCTAGATGTTGAAAGATTACCAGACTGAATGCAGTGAGCCCTCCCTAGGCACAAGCTCGGCATCCATGGATTTCAGTCTTCTGAGGACCTCTGAGGACCTCTTGGATGTGACCAGAAGTTACCTCCGGTTCATGCTGGTGACTTCTGGTCATATCTGGAAGGTCCTCTGAGACCCTCCAGCTGCAGATGTCATTATCCACTTATTTCATTATCCTATAGGGCAGCGATTGTCAACCTTTTTCCTCTCAGGGCACACGGAAAAGGTGCTAAAATTGTCAAGGCACACCATCAGTTTTTTTTATTATTGACAAGGCACACCACAGTTGTGGTGGGGGGCTCACATCCCCCAATGGCCCTACTAATAAATTACCCTTTCCCAAATTCCTAAGGCACACCTGCAGATCATTTGTGGCATACCAGTGTGTTGTGGCACACTGGTTGAAAATCGCTGCTATAGGGAAAGGGGTTTCCTATAATGGATTCCCCTTGGCTACTGAAGACCCACTGTACATCCAAATGCGGGGATTGATGATGTGGTCTGGTGAAGCTGCTAGACTGCCAACACTTCAACATGGAAATAATTTGGCATGAGTGCAGAGCCCTGGGGGAAAGGAGTGGAGTCAACAGTTAAGTGGTGGAACCCAGTGGTGGATCCCAAATGACCTGAGCTTAATCTTTGCCACCTGAGTGTCTGCAGGGGACAAAAAGCTGGAGAAACAAGGTCATTCTAGCAAACTGGCAATCCTAGTTCATGATCTTCTGCTGCACTGTTGCCACCATTGGGGCATGGATGTACATCTACGGATGTACAGCCATCATATTTAATATACTTTTTCCTCACAGGGTGGAATGCTCAAATGCAGAGAGGTGGATGCTAGATGCAGGGAGGTGGCAGCAAGATGCAAGTATCTTGTGGTCTTGTGTGTGCTCCCTAAGACTTCTGTTGAGCCACTGTGAAGTACAGGAAGCTGAACTAGATGGGCCCTGGGCCTGATCCAGTAGGGCTCATCTTATGTTCTTATGCTCCATAAGAACATAAGAGCAGCCCCACTGGATCAGGCCATAGGCCCATCTAGTCCAGCTTCCCGTATCTCACAGCGGCCCACCAAATGCCCCAGGGAGCACACCAGTTAACAAGAGACCTGCAAGGCCTTCTGGGAATTGTAGTTAAGAACATAAGAACAGCCCCACTGGATCAGGCCATAGGCCCATCTAGTCCAGCTTCCTGTATCTCACAGCGGCCCACCAAATGCCCCAGGGAGCACACCAGACAACAAGAGACCTGCAAGGCCTCCTGGGAATTGTAGTTAAGAACATAAGAACAGCCCCACTGGATCAGGCCACAGGCCCATCTAGTCCAGCTTCCTGTATCTCACAGCGGCCCACCAAATGCCCCAGGGAGCACACCAGATAACAAGAGACCTGCAAGGCTTCCTGGGAATTGTAGTTAAGAACATAAGAACAGCCCCACTGGAGCAGGCCAAAGGCCCATCTAGTCCACTTTCCTGTATCTCACAGCAGCCCACCAAATGCCCCAGGGAGCACACCAGATAACAAGGGACCTGCAAGGCTTCCTGGGAATTGTAGTTAAGAACATAAGAGCAGCCCCACTGGAGCAGGCCAAAGGCCCATCTAGTCCACTTTCCTGTATCTCACAGCAGCCCACCAAATGCCCCAGGGAGCACACCAGATAACAAGGGACCTGCAAGGCTTCCTGGGAATTGTAGTTAAGAACATAAGAACAGCCCCACTGGAGCAGGCCAAAGGCCCATCTAGTCCACCTTCCTGTATCTCACAGCGGCCCACCAAATGCCCCAGGGAGCACACCACATAACAAGAGACCTGCAAGGCTTTCTGGGAATTGTAGTTAAGAACATAAGAGCAGCCCCACTGGAGCAGGCCAAAGGCCCATCTAGTCCAGCTTCCTGTATCTCACAGCAGCCCACCAAATGCCCCAGGGAGCACACCAGATAACAGATAACAATGCCCCAGGGAGCACACCTGGTGCCCTCCCTTGCATCTGGCATTCTGACATAACCCATTTCTAAAATCAGGAGGTTGCCCATACACATCATGGCTTGTACCCCATAATGGATTTTTCCTCCAGAAACTTGTCCAATCCCCTTTTAAAGGCATCCAGGCCAGTCGCCATCACCACATCCTGTGGCAAGGAGTTCCACAGACCAACCACACGCCGAGTAAAGAAATATTTTCTTTTGTCTGTTCTAACTCTCCCAGATGTCTTCCCAGAGTCTTCCCAGATGCCATTGTGTTCACATAAATCCATTCAAGCATTATGGATTGTTCTGCCGGCTCCTCACCTTCACGATACTTAAGACAGCTATCTAAAAGCAAAACTAAAGTTCCCAATTAAAAACAACAAGCATGGTTTCATACAATACAAAACCGCTTTGAGTTCATGGATGTGTAAACCTTCTGAGATGTCTCATTTTCCTGAAGGAAGAGAAAATGGGGCCATTGTTTCCCTTACCTCCTGCTCAGTGGTACAGATGCAGGGGGATTTATTTATTTATTTATTTATTGGATGGTACTGACGCAGCTGATGTTTGTGCAGTGGCCCAATACTTTGCAGACACAACAGTGGTAGCCCAAAGAAGTCAGCATGAGGTTCTGGAGCAGCTCTCTGTCTGTGCTTCTCACAATGTCTCAAGGAGCGTCGCATCAACAGAATGTGGGCTTTGTCAACGGCGTGCCTGTCTGGAAGTCATCCATCCATCCCCTGGTGTCACTTCCACATCTCAGCATCTACTTCTTGAAGTCAAGGGCATGCCCATTAAGCTTGAATTCCCAAGTGGTTTAGTCTGACACATCCTCCATATTGCACTGCTTCAGGGGGTCCCTGCACTTTCCTTTTTAACACAAAATGATGTATAAGCAAGTCAGAGGGAAGCCCAGTGCACATGTCCCTCCTCTACAACACACACACACACACGTGTGTGTGTGTGTGTGTGTGTGTGTGTGTGTGTGTGTGTGTAGAGTATATTCATATGTGCCATCATTGTTTTGATTTGTCCTACAGCACTGTTTCTCAAACTATATGTCGGGACCTACTAGGTGGGTGGTGAGCCAATTTCAGGTGGGTCCCCATTCATTTCAATATTTTATTTTCCATATATTAGGCTTGATGCCAACATGGTAAGTGACCTGTTTTTTGGGGGATATGTACTTTTAATAGGCTACAGTATATATACTTTTAACAATGATAGTCAATGAGGCTTACTACTGGGTAAATGTGAATAGGATTGCAGTCTAGGATTGTTAAAAAATTTTCCTGTTGGATGATGCCACTTTAGCCATGACATCACTTCCAAGTTAATGACATCACTACTGGTGGGACCTGACATCATTCTAATAAGTGGGTCCTGGGCTAAAATGTTTGAGAACCACTGTCCTACAGCATTCTGAAGGCTACCCTGTGCTATAAAATGAGAGTCTAGCTTGCGTCCTGAGTACACTTCTGTACTGCAGCGAGTCATGGACTCTTCGCTCACAACAGGAGAGGAAACTGAACGCTTTCCACATGCACTGCCTCCGACGCATCCTCGGCATCACCTGGCAGGACAAAGTTCCAAACAACACAGTCCTGGAATGAGCTGGAATCCCTAGCATGTATGCACTGCTGAAACAGAGATGCCTGCGCTGGCTCGGTCATGTCGTGAGAATGGATGATGGCCGGATCCCAAAGGATCTCCTCTATGGAGAACTCATGCAAGGAAAGTGCCCTACAGGTAGACCACATCTGCGATACAAGAACATCTGCAAGAGGGAGCTGAAGACCTTAGGAGTGGAGCTCAACAAATGGGAAACCCTGGCCTCTGAGCAGCCCGCTTGGAGGCAGGCTGTGCAGCATGGCCTTTCCCAGTTTGAAGAGACACTTGGCCAATGGACTGAGGCAAAGAGGCAAAGAAGGAAAGCCCATAGCCAGGGAGACAGACCAGGGACAGACTGCACTTGCTCCCAGTGTGGAAGGGATTGTCACTCCCGAATCGGCCTTTTTAGCCACACTAGACGCTGTTCCAGAACCACCATTCAGAGCGTGATACCATCAAGACTGAAGGTTGCCAACATTGAGTTTCATTCCAGTATATGAATTTTGTGTTGGCTTAACACATCAGCAATGAAAACTTCATCAGCAATGAAACATCATCAATGGCATCAGCAATGAAAAACCTGCAAAATAATGGCGGCCGTTTGTTTTGCGTTCTGTTTTAAATCTTCCCCTTCCTAAAGAATATCTACAGGTTTGTGTGTGTGTGTGTGTGTGTGTGTGTGTGTGTAAATGAATAGTTCATTGTGACATAAGTGTAATAAGATCTTCAGCAGGGCAAATATTTTTCTCAACATTGAATCAGTAAAAAGTTGTTAGCGGCTTTCATAAAACTCCCTAATGCGCAATCTGGCTAAACCCACTGGGGTAATGTTCTATCCTTGCAATAGGCCATCTGGCATGGAGATGCTCTGCCAATTAATATAGATGAAATTGCTGTTAACATCACAGTCTGTAAATATCGCAGGCTAATCATTTATTGTCATTTATCAGTTGCATTTCATACCTCAAGAGTTGCAAGCAAGCTCCCAAACAATGTCGGAGATTCATAGAATTTTAAAAAAATAAAAATGGATGGGACCAAAATGCCTGGCTCAATCTCTGCAGTTTCTGTGTTGCCATCTTGGGTCTCATGAAATCTTTCAAGATTTGGGCACCAACATCTTGGATCTCATGAAATTTCATGAGCTCCGCATTCAGCTCAGCCAGGAATAAGAGGCTGCAAGGGTATCATGACCCAGGTAATTTTGGGAACCACTTTTCCAGCTCATTACTTTCTTCTCTCCCACATTTCCTCTTCTGCTCCATTGACCTCTTCCATTTCAAATTCATGGAGAAGGAGGAGAAGGAGCATTGGAGGTGGGTGGGTAGATCCCAGGATAGGTAGATCCCAGGGTAAATCCCAGGCCTATTGCAGGAATCCTCCACCTGAGGCTTCCAGCTCATCCCAGTCCTGCCTACCAGATTCTGAAGATCCCAGAATTCCAGGTTCTAAATTTGGAGCAATAGGTACCTAACTCGAGAGAGAATATACTTCAGCGAATTTCAGCCTTTTTCATCTCAAGGCTTAATGAGAAAGTGCTAACATTCTGAAGACACAACATCAGGGTTTTTTGTTTTACAGTTAACAAGGCACACTGCACTGTTGGCCAGGTTCACATCCCCAAGTGGTCCTCCCTCAAGCCCTCCCCCAGGGTCCCACGGCACACCTGCAAACCATTCACAGTACACCAATGTGCAGCAACACATTGGTTGAAAATAGCTGAGCACTTAGCTCTCTTGTTTACCCCACCTTTTTTTCCCCCTGAGGGTTCTTTTTTTCTGTTCTGCAAATAGAATTCTTGTCCATTTCATGAAAACAAACACTAAAGGCTAGCATTTCTTTGAAACGTGCAATTATTTTGTTTACTCATGTGTAAAACGGGGGATAATAATCGTTACCTCGAAGAGGTGTTGCAACAGAGATCCAATTAATTAAAGCTCATAATGTGTTTTAATATCCTTGGGCATATAGAAGTGTCATCATGATTAGAACTTCTTTGATGATCCAAAATGATTCAACACACATTCCCCCCCCCCCTTAAAAAAATTCCTTATTGACTCACAAGATTAAAAAGTTTGGTGTTTAAATGCTTCCCCCACCCCCTTCAAAGACATGCTGTGATAACATTTCTTTCTAATCTCTGCTTAAAAATAAATTGCTTATTTAGTTCCCGTGCTGGTTACCATGACTCTATTACACCCGCTTTATTATATTTGCTCATGCCTTATTAATAGGAATGCAGGCTAGCTACCTTCTGCTTTTCTTGCAGAGGGCAAGATTTTACATTTTGTGCGTCAGGAACAGCTCGCATGGAAGTGTAACGATTTTCAAGAAATCCACCTCCGCCGTGGTGCTTAGACAGTAATGAAAAAGGGTTTGGCTTCTAGGTAGTGCTTATTAGGTCAATCTTAATGTGTTCTCCCACTGCCCTGGCATCCACCTGTGGAGTCCCGACTGCCTCTAAGTGCTTTCATTAAAGGGCCTAGATCAGCAGTCTCCAAACTGGAGACAGCTGCATACTGGGAAAGCTGTTCCCAGTGCAAACAGAACTTACCGTTGCAATGCGTTGCTCCTTATCTTGCACCACAATCTTCCTGCAAAGTTGCTCCAACCAGCTACTTTCACCCCAAAATCAGGACACAGAGCCTGCTGGGGTGACGGGCAGTGGAAGTGGTTGCCCAGTGCAGATTGGGGTGCAAGATAGGGAACAGCGTGGAATGATAAGCTCCGCTCATGTTGGGGAGAGCTATCTCCAAACTACAGATCCTGTCTGCAAGCTGTAGTTTGGAGATGCCTGACTTAGATAGAGTTTAACTTTTGTAGCATGCCAAACGTTTCTCATGCCTTATCTCAGTGTGATCTTTACAAGCCTGAAAGGGAAGTCTAATGGGCCCGCCTTATCCGCGGACTCCACATCAGCAGATATCATTGACCGTAGATTGAAAATGCATTTTTAAAAATTCACATACCCTACTGTAGCCTCACTTGCCTCGCACCCACCCATTTACACAAGTTCAGGCAATTTTCGTATGTTAGGCAAGTTACATATGCTTTGGGCAACGGATGCAATTCACAAAAATTTGTGCCAATTATGCAGATATACACAATTTACACACATTTACACAATTCATGCAAATTTACCCCCATTTTGTCGGCATGATTTCTGTGGGCTTGAACGTGGATTTTGGTATCTGTGTGGGGTTCTAGAACCAAAAGGTCAGCTGTGTCCTTCAAAAACGCATGGATCTTGAGTGCTGGCAGGTATGCAAATGCCCAAGAGCCTGTCCAGCGATTTGACCTGCACTTTCAGATTTTTAATGGAGAATGATCAAGGCAAAATTAATGAATGCTTTGATTTTGGGGTTGCAATTTCAGCAGTCATACTGCAATCACAAAATACACCAGACTTTGACAATTCATTCTGGGAGGGCATGAAAGATGACTAATAATTTTTATGAGCGAATATAGAGTGCTCTGCCAATAAGCATTTATATATGGCATTCATTTCTGAATGTAAATTGCATTATCAGTGTGTACTATAGCACTGACATTAATACAACATTATTGGTAGCTCTGAAATGAATATCTAACAAATGAAATGAATATTCTAGGAACTACCTAGGGACTATTTTAAACTCATGTTGCTGCTTTATGTTATGTTATAGCTGTTTTACATCTTAATCTGCTCTGTATCGTTTTCAATTGTCAATCGTTTTAATTGGTTCTTAATGTTTTTATTTAGGTGATTCATTATTATTATTTTTTTGATATGTTTTATCTCCTGGTTGTACACTGCTTTGAATATTAGAAAAGCAGTATCAACACAATGAATAAATAAATACCTAAATGTGCACACCAAAACAAACAGAAGTTCAAATGGTAAAGTTTAAAACTTTAAGAGCCCAATCCTGAGCTCTTAATGCCAGCCCTATGCCAGCAGGAATGGGATTGGCAGAACAGGCTTTAAATATATCCTAACCCCCCCACCCCCCAGAGGGTGGACATATTGCATATAGCTAGAGATAGCTATAGCTGAAGCTATATATGGGGCTGCCTATAGATAGTTTTTAAAAGAACCAAGATGATAAAAGATCTCATTAAAACCCATACAGTCAATGGGAGTCCTATGACAAATATATGTTATGGATTAGTCCAGAACCAGTACTGTTGGAATACACCCTGAACTTTTGTACACAGACCAGTCTCAACTTTGTTTCCCTTCCTCTTGCATACAGCTTCAGTTGTCAGAGCTCAGCATCTCTGAAGTGCCATTTCTTTGAAATGGATCCAAAGATACTTTGAAATGGACATTATGCAGCGAGATTATGTGAGCTCTCCTCAGCTCAGATTGAAGTCAGCTCACATTGGTCTGCAAACTGTGACCACCCTCTTGAAATGAGAACAAAAAAAGTTGGAAAAAAGTCATCTCTTTTTTAAACTGAGCAATTTAGATTAGAAATTGGACTGTAATGTTTTGCACAGTGGTTTTCGAGCAATGCTGTTTGTGTAGAGTAGTGGGGCAAGACAGCATTTTTATCCGACCGCAGCTTGAAGTTGTAAGGGGTTCAGGAGATGAAACGTACTGGGATTTTCCCTAGTGCTGGTGCCAGGCTGCTGGGCACCCTGGGACAAATATCAACACTGGGTCCATACATTCCTCTGATATCACTGAGCACTATCACTGCCACTGGGAATGTGAGTTAAGTGCTCAGGCAACACCTGATCTAGCAGACCCTGACAACAGCTTTGGCCTTCAAAGTTTCAGGACGTCAGAACAAAAGGTGGCACAGATCTAGCCCCTTCTAGAAGCACAGGCAGTTACATGCCATTCCTGAGCCAGGTGATAGCTCAGGAACTAAGTTTTTGCTCTGTAAATACATTCCTATTTCAAAATGTCAAAGGTCAGCCAAAAAATGGCACTTCCACTTGAGAATCAGGACCAGGCTGCACACTCTGTTAGCTTAACTGTATGGTTAAACACTTTTACTTCAGTGTAGCTGTTGTGCACTGCCCTAGTTTGTATCAGGACTGCAGAATGACGATCAGAGTTATTTAGCTCTTGTCCATAGTGTTGTTTCCCCATGGAAACCCATACCCCACAACATGACTATTTAACCCAGTGGTTTCCAAACTTACCTGGGTCATGATGCAGCCTCTTCTTCCCAGCTCAGCTGGGTGCTGCCATCTTGGATCTCACAAAATCTCGTGAAATCCAAGATGGTGGTGCCTAGGAGAAGAGATAGGAGGGGTCACCAGGACATCCTGCAGTGCCCCTATGAGTGTGCTACAATGTCCTAAGGCAGTAAGTGTGAAAGCCTGACCTATGGGCCAGATCCAATGCCTGGAGAAAGCTTTCCTTGTTGTGTGTGGCGCTTACTGTCATCTTTCCAGCCAATTTTGTCTGAAAGTTACACCGGGCAGCTGCTTCCACTACCTGTCACGCCAACAGGCTCTGCGCCCTGATTTCGGGGCAGAAGCAGCTACCTGGAGCAACTTTTTGCCAAGATCTACTCGAATAAACAATTATGAGAACTATAAGCGCCACACACAGCAGGAAAGGCTTTTCTTTAATGCAGCAGTTCCATGGTTTGGAGACCATCATGACACACACTTTGGAAACCCATGGTTTAACCCTTCAGGGGCCATTTGCTGCAATGACTCAGAGGTAAAAAGTCACTTTGGGGTGTGATTTTTGTCAGGAAAACAGTTCAGAAGTCCAAGGTTAAGTGCCCCCTTACTTCCATGTCATGGTCCTGAAACCACAGCCCCATCAGGTTGCTATGGCCTTTAACCACATCTTCACATGTTTCTCATCATGTGTCATTTGGTCCCAAGAGGTCAATCAACTTCTGAGGATGCACTGACAGCCCCTTCTGGCTACCGATGCCTCATCTGATGAATGTTGTACATGCTGATTCAAAACTGACACACACAGTCATACTATACCTCTATTTTAATTAGCAAAAAAATGAGAATTTGAGGGGTTTGACTTGCAATGCAATTGAATGTCGGAAGCTGAGAAAATCTGTATTTTGAGCTCATATTTTCAAACTCCTCCAGCATCACTAGATGAGAATGGAAATCCAATAATTGACAGCTATAACTGATGGAATAGAATTAGCATGCATGTTCCAAATCCTTCTGGCATATATTAATACTTGTACTCACAGCTTGTCCTCTGTAACCCATTAAGTGGATTCTCTGAACAATTAAATGCATCTCCAATTGCAGTAGCAATCTCTCCAGGCTGGCTGGTACATCTGAAGGCGTGCGCTGGTCCTCACATGGTACGCATACATGCGTGAACGCTGTAATTTGAATATAAAACACAGATTGGTTGGAAAACAAATGTCTTATAGATTGGTCACTCCCACTTCTTATTGTTCGGGAATAACATTGACAGGTGACGTCATCCAGGCATCATTGAGACCTGTTGTGGAAATGTTGTTGGTCTCAAAGCCTCTTAGATGAATTAAGCCTTTTTGTGAACTCCCAACAGGGTCAAGAGGAAAAGGGAGGTCTTTGGCTGGAAAAGTAAAAGCTTGTACCTATAAAAGGGGATTGGATGGATGGAGGAAAGTTCACCACATGTTACAAGCCCTAATGGGTATGTTCAACCTCCTGGTTTTAGAAGTAGGTTGTCTCTGAAAGTCAGATGCAAGGGAAGGCACCAGGATGCAGGTCTCTTGTTGTGGGCTACCTGAGGCATTTGGTGGACCACCGTGAGGTACAGGAAGCCGAACTAGATGGGCCTTTGGCCTGATCCAGCAGGGTTCTCCTTAAGGCTGGGCAGAAATTATCTTACTTTAAGGCCGAGCAAGGTACAGCATGTTATTTATGGTCACACAAGTCTTAACATCTTCTCCTGTTCTTATACTGTGGGCCTTTTGAAAACCGTAGGTACGAATATCATCCCCTCTACGAATTTGGACGTATCGAGGGTGTTAGTTCTCCCAACTGAAATCAAGCCGTATTGCACTGCCTTGTCTAGTAGTTAGAAGAATTCATCTTGAGAAAGCAGAAGCTTCGACATAGATTTCAAAGAAGACATACAGCACTCTGCTAAAGAAATCATTACCGCTGCTCCCCCCGTTATTTATGGTATAGCTCAATGGTGTTTATGTATTTTGCAATACCTCCTTGCTCTCTCTTCTCAGAGGACTAGCGTAAATCTGCTCTCTCCCCAATGTGGTTTCTCCAAATGAATATTTGATGAGTATACATGTGTTGGTAACTAGAGCTAAAAAGCTGATGAAATCTCAACAAAGCGCCTTTGCACGAGATGCGAGGGAAACAGTAAACTGCGCCATCTATTATTCCCTTTCAGCTAAATATAAAGGGGGAGATTATCAGCATCAGCAACTTATTTGAGAGTGCAGATAGAGCATTTTGAGTGAGCGTCTTGTTTTCAAAGGTGCTTTTATGGATGGAAATATTCCCTGGCTTGTTTATTTTAGTCCCCTCTGAAAATAGGCATGAGGAAATTCAAACAAAATTGGCAGCGATGAAAATAAAAAGAAATACATTTTTAAAGAGAATTTTATAAAGGAGGGAGAACAATAGCAGCCACTGACATGTATTCTACATGGTGAAGATTATGGAGACTTGGAGAGTCCTCTTTCTTTTTTTGCCCAGAAGGTATATTAAAGATGTTAGGTTTGCAACTGTGAAGGAGAGGGGGGGGGGAAGAGACAAAGAGTTGAATAGGGGGAGAAACAGCCACCCGCTAGGGCCTTTTTATTGGTTTAACAGAGCAATCAAAATCAAGAAGTCAAGCTCTGCATGGGTTGAAATCTCAGCCTTATATATATTGGCAACCTTCAGTCTCGAAAGACTCTGGTATCGCGCTCTGAAAGGTGGTTCTGGCACAGCGTCTAGTGTGGCTGAAAAGGCCAATCCGGGAGTGACAATCCCTTCCACACCGGGAGCAAGTGCAGTCTGTCCCTGGTCTGTCTCCCTGGCTATGGACCTTCCTTCTTTGCCTCTTAGCCTCAGACTGTTGGCCAAGTGTCTCTTCAAACTGGGAAAGGCCATGCTGTACAGCCTGCCTCCAAACGGGCCGCTCAGAGGCCAGGGTTTCCCACCTGTTGAGGTCCACTCCTAAGGCCTTCAGATCCCTCTTGCAGATGTCCTTGTATCGCAGTGTTGAAAAGAACAGGATACCACAAAGATGTCCAAGTAGACCTGTGTTGTGGGTTAGTTTATTTCTTTATTTATTTGCAATGCCAACACCAGCTTTCTGGGTGCTCTGGGGCAAGTCCTACACTAGACCCTCCATGTACCCCCACTCACTCCTGATGACACATAAGAGACTACCATTGCCACTAGTACTAAAGGTCGAGGAATGGACTTGGCCAGGTGGGTCTTCTGATGGTCAAGGACCTGAGCTGACTAACCCCTGACTCCACTCTGCTTTGTTTACTTTGTTTTTAGAACTTCTAGGCTGCCCTCCTGCCATTACAGAAGTCTGCTAACTTCTTTTTTTATGATCTACTGCAGTGGTTTCCAACCTTTAAGTGCTGGGACACACTTTTTAAAATGACACTCTGTCGGGACCCACCTAGGTTTACGAGACTTTTCTTTTTTTTAAAAGGAAATCTAGAAAGAAAAAATGTAGATTAGTTACGGCACTAACTGTAGATTAGTTACGGCAATTAGTTACCGTATTTTTCGCTCTATAAGACGCACTTTTTCCCTCCAAAAAAGTGGGGGGGAAAGTGTGTGCGTCTTATGGAGCGAATACTGGGGGCAAGGTCTGCACCGGGGGCAAGGTCCTCATTTGCGCAGGCGCCACAGGGGGAGGGCAGGCGGAGAACAAAGGGGGCAAGGTCCGCACCGGGGGCAAGGTCCTCATTTGCGCAGGCGCCACAGGGGGAGGGCAGGCGGAGAACAAAGGGGGCAAGGTCCGCACCGGGGGCAAGGTCCTCATTTGCGCAGGCGCCACAGGGGGAGGGCAGGAGGAGAACAAAGGGGGCAAGGTCCTCACCGGGGGCAAGGTCCTCATTTGCGCAGGCGCCACAGGGGGAGGGCAGGCGGAGAACAAAGGGGGCAAGGTCCGCACCGGGGGCAAGGTCCTCATTTGCGCAGGCGCCACAGGGGGAGGGCAGGCGGAGAACAAAGCGGGCAAGGTCTGCACCGGGGGCAAGGTCCTCATTTGCGCAGGCGCCACAGGGGGAGGGCAGGCGGAGAACAAAGGGGGCAAGGTCCGCACCGGGGGCAAGGTCCTCATTTGCGCAGGCGCCACAGGGGGAGGGCAGGCGGAGAACAAAGGGGGCAAGGTCCGCACCGGGGGCAAGGTCCTCATTTGCACAGGCGCCACAGGGGGAGGGCAGGCGGAGAACAAAGGGGGCAAGGTCCGCACCGGGGGCAAGGTCCTCATTTGCACAGGCGCCACAGGGGGAGGGCAGGTGGAGAACAAAGGGGGCAAGGTCCGCACCGGGGGCAAGGTCCTCATTTGCGCAGGCGCCACAGGGGGAGGGCAGGCAGGGAACAAAGGGGGCAAGGTCCGCACCGGGGGCAAGGTCCTCATTTGCGCAGGCGCCACAGGGGGAGGGCAGGTGGAGAACAAAGGGGGCAAGGTCTGCATCAGGGGGGCAAGGTCCTCATTTGTACAGGCGCCACAGGGGGAGGGCAGGCGGAGAACAAAGGGGGCAAGGTCCGCATCGGGGGCAAGGTCCTCATTTGCACAGGCGCCACAGGGGGAGGGCAGGCGGAGAACAAAGGGGGCAAGGTCCGCACCGGGGGCAAGGTCCTCATTTGCACAGGCGCCACAGGGGGAGGGCAGGTGGAGAACAAAGGGGGCAAGGTCCGCACCGGGGGCAAGGTCCTCATTTGCGCAGGCGCCACAGGGGGAGGGCAGGCGGAGAACAAAGGGGGCAAGGTCCGCATCGGGGGCAAGGTCCTCATTTGCACAGGCGCCACAGGGGGAGGGCAGGCGGAGAACAAAGGGGGCAAGGTCCGCACCGGGGGCAAGGTCCTCATTTGCACAGGCGCCACAGGGGGAGGGCAGGCGGAGAACAAAGGGGGCAAGGTCCGCACCGGGGGCAAGGTCCTCATTTGCACAGGCGCCACAGGGGGAGGGCAGGTGGAGAACAAAGGGGGCAAGGTCCGCACCGGGGGCAAGGTCCTCATTTGCGCAGGCGCCACAGGGGGAGGGCAGGTGGGGAACAAAGGGGGCAAGGTCCGCACCGGGGGCAAGGTCCTCATTTGCGCAGGCACCACAGGGGGAGGGCAGGTTTACTTTAAAAGTAAGTTTTCCTCCTCTAAAAACTAGGTGCGTCTTATGGTCAGGTGCGTCTTATGGAGCGAAAAATATGGTATCTGATCTTTCCCATACCTTTATTGGAGGCTCTGCTCGGTTCTAAGAGATCCACCCAAAGTTTGGTTACGACCCAACAGTTCCTGCTTCCTGTTAATGTTCTGGCTAAGTCCCTTTGGTGTGCAGGCCGCCTACCTGCAAGTTGCATTCCTGTGTTAAGCAAGAAAATAAAAGAAAGTAAAGTATGGAAGAACAAGGGTAATGGGGGCAAAGAGCAGGTGAGTGCTGGATGAACCCGGAGAACCACAGGTAAGTGAAACTATGGATAACAGATCTGCAGATGCAGGGGTATGCCTATATTCCCCTTCCCATAGGGGCTCACAATCGTAAAGGACTCACAAGGGAGACTTCCTAGGGAGGGAGGGAACTGGAGCCAGGAATAAAAACAGGGAAAGAATATGCCATTAATTGATGTGTATATACTTAGATGTGATTACAGTATCATACTATCCTTGCTGGGCTAGTGAAGATTTTTCTGTCTCTCTGCCGCAGCATAGTGGAAATGTATTAGAATCCTTTTCACAATGGGGGGAAGTGAGTGTGTGGATTCAGCAACGTTGCGGTAGCCAAATTAACAGAGTACATCATCGCACTTTGCCCCCAGCTTAAGGCAGGCTAATTATTTTTTTCTGAAACTGTGTGTGGAAGGAACAGACTCTTTTGATCACTGTTGATGACTTGGGTCAGCCCAGTACATTTTATTTTTCTTCAGTGCAGCAGGAGAGGCCAAGACACACGCAAGATCAGCTTGGGCTTAATCAAAATAAGACAGGTGGAAATCATCCAAATTCTATAAGACTTTGGAAGGCCTGGTCTTTAAAAACAGATCGTGGAATGTTTTTTCTTATGGATATGTTGTACTCACACTGGCCCACACGCCTGTATCGTCAGGTTTCCCAAAGATGGCGAGGGCTTAAGAAGAACTCAACCATTTCCCAAAAGCTGACTTTTCAATCAAAGCACTTTCTCTTCGAAACTCCGCTCCCAATATGGGAGGGAAATTGTTTAATTACATACTTCATTGCACTTCAGAATAGCAACAGGGCTTTGTTAATCACCATTGCAAGTCCTCCATTATACCACTGAGATCTATGATTGTCATCTTAAGATGAATTGAATGCTGGAGGACGGGATTTCAATTCGCACAGGGCTTCTTGAGTTCGGGAAGTGTTTCTAATAGGAAAAAAAAGACAAAATAAAAACAACAAAAGAGTTTTGCGCAGCCTGAAAGTTTTCAGATTTATTGTGGCATTAACTTTTCGGAACTAGAGTCCATTTTGTCAGTTGTGTGAGATAGAGGTATTTCCCCCGCCCCCCCCCATGTAAATAAAGGGGCCAGAAAACCATGAAATGCAGTGGTCATTAGTCGGTCTGTCATTTTTATGCATAGCCAAAATGTCGACAAGATAAGAAGTCTGACCTGCTACAGCAGTCACTGGTGATAACACTGGTGATAGTCTTTCTGGCTAGGTTATGCTAATTGAACACCTGTAGTTCTCTTTAAGGCTAAGTGGAGCAGGGCTGAATGCGTTGATAAGTTCTAGTTTGGCAACTTCATGCTAAAATCTCCTTTTCGGGTATTTTTCTGTTGATGTCGGCCAACTTTGGGGTCAGCAGCAGAAGGTGTTACCCTGTGTGTTACCAGGTGTGCTTTCCAGAACACGTGCACACAGGTGAAACCTGTTGTGTGTGCAGGGACTGAGAGCAGCGGCCCGTGACACAGCTCAATGGTTTGTCCCATAAGGACAAGGGCAGTGGCGTCTCTACGGTTTGTGTCACTTGGTGCAGGAGGCCAGCGCCATGATGGACTTCCTCCCATGCAGTGGGAGGGGCAATACCCCAGGCAGTGGGCTTGGAGATTCACCATTGCTCTGCCCCTGCTGGTTTTTGGCTATAACTTTTGATAGTAGAGATATTTGATGCAGTTCGTTTCATGGCATTCGGCATTAAATTACACATCAAATTATATATTATAACATGACAGGTGATAAGATCTGGTGTGTACAACTGCTGCTGAGAACCTCCCCCTCCTGCCTTTAAACCAACCCCTGGTTCAGCCCATTGCCTGCCCCAAAATGCCCACAAATCACCCCCTCCGTCACCTGACCTGCACTGGCAGAGCATCCAGGTGGTTCTGGGACACACACAAAATAATAATAATAATAAACTTTATTTATATCCCGCCCTTCACCTCAAGGGCCAGGGTGTCGAACAGGCATCCCCCAGCACCACCATCTGGGATTGACCTTCCAAGTAGGAGCGGAACCACCGCAAAACAGTGACTCCAACTCCCAACTCGGCCAATCGGCCCAGAAGGATACCATGGTCAATGGTATCGAAAGCCACTGAGAGGTCCAGCAGGACCAACAGGGACGCACTCCCCCTGTCCAGTCCCCGGCGTAGGTCATCCACCAAGGCAACCAAGGTAGTTTCCATCCCAAAGCCCAGCCTGAAACCAGATTGAAAAGGATCCAGATAATCCGCAAAACCTCTGACCATTTCCAACAGCAGCTCTGTAGTACACGACGGTGGTACGTTTACACCATTACAAGATCACATGGCATAAAGACTGCTGGATCTACTGCCATTAACTGGCCCATGAGTTTGGGTCATTAATGTTTGTGGCCCTTCATTTTTTTCCCCACTTGCCTTATTTTCAACTTACATTTGCTTTGTCAGAACTTATGCTCTGGGACTGATGGATTCAATGGAGAGGTTTCCCAAGGGATGTTGAGAAGCCCTCTAAAGTCTAATGTGATTATTTGTTTGTTTAAAAAACACGCAGGATCTTATTAAAGACATAGAAGACAAACCAATATCAGTGAATCTTTATAAAGTATTGGAGGTATTAGGAATTGTCAGTCAGCTGGATGGGTGAAAAGAAACAAGACTCTTTGCGAAAGATTAAAGGGTTTCATAGCCTGAAGCCAGATTCTGGTTGCATTCATCTCAGTGGGAGTTTTGCCCCTGACTTTGATAAGACCAGGATGCTACGCCCGGTAAAATCTTTTGCAAGCTCAGAAGGTTTATTTTGATACCGACTATACTAAATATACATGCTAGAAGATGTTTGCATTTCAAATAAATAAATCATCATCAAGAAGCCATGGGGGGGGGGGGGAAATATACCTAAACAAGAATATATTCAGCCTACTGCTTTATTCCTGGCAATTAAACATGAACAAAGTCTTGTGTCACTGGTCACAAAAAGCATCATTTAGTAAAAACATGGTCGTCACAGAGATGAAGAACCAGCATAGTCTCAATATCAATGCAACATATATGCTGGGGTGTCAAGGAAGGGAAACTTCAAGGAGAAAGCAGGCTGACCCAAGGAAGTAGCAGCTAGTGGTTAGCAGTTCCCACTTCCTGCTGCCGACTTTCCCTTTATTGGACTAGCATCTGCTACCATCTCAGGCTATAGAGAACATAAAAAGGAGAGCATTCAGGGAGGGTGGAGAAAAGAAAAAAAAATGCCCAGGAAAATATTGAGCCCCAGGGGTTCCTGAACAATCAATCCATAACAATCAATAACAATCAAAACAATCAATAAGACAGTAGTATCTGCAGAACAAAGAGTTGTGACAATTCACTGAATTATCCATAATCATGGACCCTGGAGATCAAGCGTCAAAATATAACTAGACTTTAAGAAAATTAGACTTTTATTATAAGGCTAAACAAAAAGATTTAAGGGCAGCACAATCTAAGGGACTGCCTCTGTTGTAGTGCAGCAGTGTCGAAATAGCCACCACTGTATCCTACAGGGCCCTGGAGGCAGACAGCAGTCTCTTCCAGGTGGTCACTTCGAGGTAAGGAAACATTTGTTCCCAGCAGCAACAAGATCCAAGATGGCAGCACTCATAAGATTTGGATAGTCACCATGGATCTCACAAAAGAGATCTGGACTGAAGAGATTTGCTGACATATTAGATCTCATGACTTTCATGGAAAAAAGAGGCTATGGGGGTGTCGTAACCCAGCTGAGTCTGGGTAACTGCCCTACTCAGTTAGGCATCCTCCTATGTGTTCACTGTTAGGATTGGAACTCGTAGAGGCTTGGAAACCTAGCCTGCTGCTTCTGAACCCACGGACTCTTGGTGCACTAGAATGTCATACTGGCAACAGGCCTCTATATCCAAGCGAGCGCAATTAACCAATTGCCTAACCCTTTGGATTTGAAATCAAAACTGTGAACACACCATAGAAGCATCGAGCTGTGAATAGTTTGTCATACCTGAATGATCTAACTGAATATACAAGGAAGCTGTGGGAGTCAAGATAAAGAAATCAGCGAGGAACAGTCACAAACAAATGTATGTCACTGGGGGGTGGGGGGGGAACTTGCAAGAACAAAGACGAGCAACCTGGCACTCAGAAGGATTGGGTAAGTGTTTATTTTCTAATCTCCAGCACTGAACTCAGCTGCTCAATGTTCAATAGTATGTTTTTTCCTTTCTTTTTTTCCTGTTTCAGTGAGAACAATGTAAGCTGAACGAGCCTGGAAAATGGAATATGGATTTCCAGTGTGAGTAATGGGTGCAAAATGGAAAGTACCTCTAGTAATATGAACAAACAACAACAGAAATGGGTCATCAGTTAATGTATTATAGAGTTAATAGTTGGAGGGTACAACCCGAATCCATTAACCAATTAAGCAAAATTGTTGACTCGAGTCTATTTTGCCCCATTGATTTACAAGGGACTGGCAAACCGATCCACAACCCGGTTCACCCTACGTGTTGAAATCTGAGATAAGTTGTCGGCTCATGGCACTGACTGGCTTTCTCTGGTGTCTTCACCGCAGTGTGTGCATTTGTTCAGCTTTGATTGCAAGACGAATGGGAACAGGAGGCAGGTTTTTGAGGGCCAAACATGAACAAGCACAGCTAGATCAACACGAAACGGAAACCACTCCTACAAGCCCTGAGTCCGCATGTCTGGGAGTAAGTGAGTGGCAGGGTCAAGGTGTAGTGGGTTTAGGAGTGAGAGTTGCCCTCTGTTTTAGGGCACAAGAGCTCATTCTTAGATTGGGGGAGCGTGGGGTTGCTGAGCCCCTGAAACGCAGCATGGAGTATAGTGTGGTGGGGCGATGTTGTCTCTCTTGAAGTGGAATGTGGTCACACATCTCGCTCCAGTCCCAGATCTGAACCATGATGGTGTCAACCAAAAGGAAAGAGGTGATAGTTATGGCAACTTTCCTCATTCTGGACAGAAGTCATATATGAACACATTCAGCTATCTTATACTGAGTCATACCTCTAGCCCATCTACTAAAGCACAGGTGGGCCCCCATATCCATAGATCTGGTCTCCATGGTTTCATTTATCCACAGATCAGTCATGGCCCCCGTACCCATTAACATTTTTAAAGTCTTACTGGTGCTGCTTGCTTTGAACAACGCATTATAATCATTCAAGCCTATAGCATGGAAAGAGCAGGCTGCCAGAAGCCTGAATCCCTGACTAGACCTAACGATAAACAGAAAGCAGAACTTCTATATAGCTATATAACTGGCCCATCACTGATCTGGCCTTGGAGGGATCCCCCCCCCCTCTCTCTCTCTCTCTCTCTCTCTCTCTCTCTCTCTCTCTCTCTCGTCTGTCTGTGTTTATTTTTCATATGAAATATAGCAGTGTTGGATAGATCTATCTATCATCACAACGTAGATCTGAGAGTCACTTGCCAAATATTCAAGGTTTTGGAAGTCTTTTGGGGGGGGGAGCAGGAGGAAGACTTTAAGCCTGCTGTGTGAAAATGGGATGAATTTTGTCCTCCTTTACAGCCAGGCTCCTTCTGACGGTTGAAAGCTGTCCTTTTTTATTCTGAATCAATCATTACTGTCCTTTCAAGGCTGTCAGTTTCAGTACGGCTGTTCCTGTCTCTTAAGACTGTCCAGTTCCACTTCAGTGACGCTTTATTTATTTATTTTTTAATAAGCAGTGGAGATTCTTGCAACTTGGTGCTCTATAAACCTTCAAATAATCCCGCCTGACCTAGGAGATCAAGTGAAATCGTACTTTTTTCTGCTTTTCCTAGCAACACCTAACTTCCCCCTGCTCCTCTGCTGCTGAGATAGTCTCCCTGGGAACGTATTCTCTGACAGTTCTCTGCTCAACCTCTTGACAGCAGTTCTTGCTTCTTAAGGCAGTCGTCCTTCCACACAATTGCATTTGGTCTGGCTTAAGTGGGATCTGCTTTGTCTTCACACTGTCACTTCTCTGGCCCACAAACTCTATTCTCAACTCTCCTGGTTGGACTCCTTTGATTCACATATACAGTGTCTCCACTGAGTGGCCCCTTGGGGGGGGGGGGAATGGACAGAAGCTATTCCATGAGCATTTGTGTAAAGTGGCTTCACATGAAATCCTCACAGTGTGAACAGTGGCATAGCTAAGGGGGGTCAGGGGGTGCATTGCCCCGGATACCAGGCCATGAGGGAGCTTGACACCAACAATTTCCAAAATTGTGGGAACTTCAATGAAACAATGAGACAAACCACAATGAATTACCTGTATTCTATCAAGTTATAGCCAAATGACCAGAAAAGGAAATCATAACTGCCTTCTAATCTAAGGCTTTCATGGCTGGTACTATTAGTGTTGCAATAAGAACGGTTTGGGCTTATTGGCCATGGTGTATGAAGGTTTTCATCTCCTAACACTTCTCCCACAACTGTGGTGGGCATTTTCATAGAGGTGAGAACCACAGGCAGCTTTTCATACCCCTGAGCCTGGACAATAACTGTCCACTGATCTTGTTGATCATGTGTTCCATAAAGGACTATGGACTTTCTTTCTACAACCCAGTTCTTTTCCTGATCCAAATTCCCAGCATTTCTAAGGGCTTAGACAGCAGTACCTCTCATGTTCTTTTACCCTGGTGTTCACGATCCTTCTCGTGGTGCCTATGTATCCTTGTGTACTATGTACACAAGTGAGTGCAAACACCAGGGTAAAGACAGGCTTTAGGAGCCAGCACAGGGGCCTTGCACCGAGACAACATGTCTGGATTGCTCTGTCAAGTATCCAGGCTTCAAAATTATAATGCTTGAGTAAATAACCAGATCTTCACCTGGAGTCAAAAAGACATCAAACTCAGTGTAAGGCAAGCCTCATTCAAGGCAAAATCTGGGTGCCACATCAGAATCATGCATCACTAGCTATGTTACCTCCAAAGATGAAAGGACCCTGAAGAAGGCCTCTCAAGAAAATATTGGTGTCAAGGCAATTCTTTGCTTATGTGCCTGGTCTCCCTGCAATTCCCTTCGTGGACCAGACCTGACTGGTGGCCCACCAGCTGAATCCCTCCCTGGTATCTCTCCGGTTGCTATCAGGTTGGCATTAAGTCCTGAGACAGCATTAGGATGAGCAGTCAATATGATTCAGTTGGGCATTGCAACATACACCGAGCATGTCGCCAAAAGACAAGAAATAAAACCACTCAGGAAGGATGTTGGGTGGTGCCTTTGAAATCTGATGGCTGTTTTGTGGTTGTTCCTGTTTTAGAAGAAGGTTTCCTGCAAGGGGCTTCAGCCAGGGATTTGCTCATAGCACTCTTTGGAACCTGAAATATTTATCTGTGAAATTACTTACATTTGTTTATCCTCACTCCCCACATTTCATATTCATTGCATTTCTACCATAGCTATCTGAACATAACTTTAGAAAACGGTTTATTCTGTTTATAACTGTTTATTCTGAAGACTACTCATCCCGCACTCAGTGGCATAGGTGCAAAGCACTAAGTTTTGCAGGGAGCTTCACCGCAGCGTGCAAGTGGCCCCCTCCACCTCCCCTTTGGAGCCATTCTGGGCGGTGGGCACAAAGTGGAGGCAATGCAGGAAGGCAGGGAGGCAAACCAGGGCCTAGGAGGGGGGGGGGGTAAAGCGAGTAATTTGTAACTGGGCTCAGGGTCAAAAGGGGGGCCCAGGAGCCAAAGAAGGGGGCCCGGAAATGTACTAGGATCTGACATTTTCCTATCCACTCACACTTATTGCCCGCACAGGATGCTGGGGACACTACCACGACTGGGACACTACTGATGCCACATGGGTGGGTAGACCTGAGCTCCAAAGACTTTTCTAGCTGTCTCCACCCTCCACCCACCCTGTGTTGCCCCTACCTGCCCTCGTTCTGCTCACCCATCACCATCCTCCCCTGCTCTGTTTCACCCCTCCCCCTTTGCAAAGGGGCCCAAAAGAAACTTTGTACCCCCGCATAAAATTCCTCTCAGAGGCCCTGAGGCGAACACCTCCATTTTGCTCCCCCCACCTGGAATGCCTCCGAAGGGGAGGGTTTGCTTGCATGCCACAATGAGGCTCCCTGCAAAACTTAGTGCTTTGCACCCCCTCTAGCTATGCCACTGCTCAGAGTCATTTCCGTCTGTTCCATGCTGGTGCTTGCCTGCAAATTTCCTTGTTAAGAGGCTTAATTGCTCGAAGTTGCTATCTACCCATACAAATTACACAAATAATCCTGAGATGCATCAAATTGCCGCGAAGACCATTTCGGTGGTCAATAAGCAAATTTCCTGGGCCGTTTCCAGGTGCAGAGAGTAATGTGTTACTCTTTTTCTTCTCTGATGGATAAGGCACTCTTTAATCACATTGAGCAGGAGCAGCAATACAAAGGCCCTTTTCTCTTGGAGAATTTTCTTTTATGTAACCTCACATAATGCCGTACAACACCGGGTACTTTTAATGATTATATGGGAGATTAATGGCTACATATATTACACAATAATAATTAAAGCATGTTCGGCTTCAGAATGATGGGCTTTTAGTCATTCCGGCATAATTGCCTGCTGGCATCAGAAAAAGAAGAGGAAGAGGAAGAAGAGGAAGAGGAGGAGGAAGACGACAACGACAACGACTAGTTTTCTTCACCTTCTGTTGAAGCAAACATTTCATTTAAAGCTGAACCTGGTAACTAATTCTTATTGCTTTTGGAATGCTGGCATTTGTTAGGAACACCTAGCATTTTTAGAGACCTTTACTAGAGGCCCACCTGTTACTGATTTTAAATAGACATTTGCAAAATAATTTGAATTATGCACGAGAAAGAAATGACACACGCAGACATGTGATTACCTAAGGCATGTCTGCAGCGTAAGATTCCCAGGCTCTTGGTTCAAAAGCATTCTAGTGTAAAGCTGGATGCGGGAATCCAATATCAAAATCACAAACCAAATATATTTCCATGCAAAAAAAAATCAAATATATTTATTGCTGCATAAACCCATTTTTTCATTTGACTTTAAAACAAGGCGAGCAGAACCAAATTGTGTAATCGCCTTCTAAAAACGGGCTTATTGACTTTCATACATGCATTCATTTAGGTATAAAGGTGATGGGAGATGGGCCTTAGCTCAGGGATAGAGCACATGCAATGCAAGCAGGAGGTCCCAGGTATGATTTTCCAGCTAGGTCTAGAAATTCAAACCCTGGAGAGCAGCTGCTGGTCAGCGTACTGAGCTGAGAGTCCAAATCTATTCCACTATGTCCTGCCATGTGCGAACAGAGTATGTGCTGCATTCAGTGGTTGGGGGGAGGGGGTAACCAGATGGCCTGGGAGAGGTATTTTTTGCTTATACCGCCATAAGCCACCTCCTGACTTTAAACGGATCTCATTAGACCTACATCAGCTCTTTTGGTGGTATAAGTCAGGGATGGGCACTCAAGTTGCGATGATTGGACATGAGACTTGAAAACATTGGTCTTTCGAAACTCGTGTCACTGACTCAGACCCAACTTGCGACTTTGAAATGAGTCATGACTCAGGTTGATTTGAGTGACGACTCACTTTGTGTGTGTGTGTGTGTGTGTGTGTGTGTGTGTGTGTGTGTGTGTGTGTGAGAGAGAGAGAGAGAGAGAGAGAGAGAGAGAGAGAGTATGCCTGCTTACTTTTTTCAGCACATGCCTAAGACCTAGTGACCAAACTGGAAGCCAGCATTCAGATTGATGGCAGCCGCAGACATGGGAGGAGGGTAGGCTGGTTCCTGGAGGTAGGGCCGGCGGGGGAGGGGGGGTGGCAGGAAGGAAGAAGGCTTAAGGGCTTTCCATTTTTATTTATTTATTTATTTATTTATTTATTTATTTATTTATTTATTTATTTTTTGGGCTGCATGAGGCTGGGGGGAAGAACCGGAAGAAGGGGGGAAGCCAGGACACAGGGGAGAAGGCTCACTTGACAATCCAGGAACAAACAATTCAATGAACGGATGGTCTGATTTTTTTCTCTGGAGGAGGGAGGAGCCCAATGGGTGGGGGAGGGGCTGCATGTGATAGGAACAAATGGCTGAATACAAGCTCAGGGAGGGGGCAAAGGAGGTGGGGATAGGGAGAAGGTGGGAGGCATGTCATAGACGGGAGGTGGTAGCACCTGACATGGGTGACTTGCACTGGATGCTATCCCCTCCAGTAGCAGATAAAACGTCCCTTTTATCTCCTCACAGCTGTGCAAGCTAAAGAGCTGGCACCGGTATGATGAGACTCAGGGAGACCTCCCCTCCCAAGCCTCCCAAACCGCCCCTCCCCACCACAACATGCAACACAGCCCTTTTCTGGCATGGCTGCACGCTATGGTGGGGGAAACCATAGGACTGGATGAAAGGGCTACCTAGCAAATTCCTATCAGAGACAAGATTTTACGGTCCATAGCTCATCCTTTGGCCAAAATGCCTCACTAGCTATCACGCTTGGTAATGTGAGAGCCGATAACTCTTTCTGAGCAAATGACTGCTTGAGTGGTCCTCTCACACAAGCAGTACACCACTGGAGGAGGGTGAGATCATCGCTCCTCTTTCCAGGATGACATTTTTCCTCCTCTGACATTATGCTACACATGCAAATGGGCTGTTGGCGCGAGAAGTCGTATGTGCAAGAAAGCCAGACTGTCTGAAAATGCCTCTTAGAAATTATTCATACTGAGGACTGACATACAGTCCAGAGATTACTATCACCTACTGCTGCATGTTGGCATCCTTCAGTCTCAGAAGACTATGGTATTGCGCTCTGAATGATGGTTCTGGAACAATTTCCTCTCCAGTGCGCGAAGCCTGGGTAAAGTAGATATGGAGGATAGACTGATTCCCATGCAACAAATCCCCCCTCTCCATGTTGCTGAAATGGTCCAATGGAAAGGCAGAAGCCAATACGGTTGGTTCCAGCGCATTCGCAGGAGTTGCCAGAATGTGACTGTGTTCAGCCATGAACTGCCTCAGGGACTCTGGCTCCGGATTTTGCCTCAAGGTTGACTCCTGAAGCCTTTACCATAACTGGATGTAGCCACAAGGCAGTGGAGGATTGGGATCAGAGTTTTCCTTCTCTCAGTTGAGCTGCCTTCCCAGGCTATCAAGTCCCGTCTACCAGGTGGCTGTTTAGTTGCCTCTTACGACAAGTACAGCCAAACTGAGGGCCTAACTGCTGCATATAAGGGCACCTTCCTTATGAGGAAAGGCTACGGCGTTTGGGCCTCTTCAGCCTAGAAAAGAGATGCTTGAGGGGGGACATGATTGAGACATACAAAATTATGCAGGGAATGGACAGAGTGGATAGGGAGATGCTCTTTACTCTCTCACATAATACCAGAACCAGGGGACATCCACTAAAATTGAGTGTTGGGCGGGTTAGGACAGACAGAAGAAAATATTTCTTTACTCAGCGTGTGGTCGGTCTGTGGAACTCCTTGCCACAGGATGTGGTGCTGGCATCTAGCCTAGACGCCTTTAAAAAGGGATTGGACGAGTTTCTGGAGGAAAAATCCATTATGGGGTACAAGCCATGATGTGTATGTGGAACCTCCTGATTTTAGAAATGGGTTATGTCAGAATGCCAGATGCAAGGGAGGGCACCAGGATGAGGTCTCTTGTTATCTGGTGTGCTCCCTGGGGCATTTGGTGGGCCGCTGTGAGATACAGGAAGCTGGACTAGATGGGCCTGTGGCCTGATCCAGTGGGGCTGTTCTTATGTTCTTATGTTCTTATATGGAAGAGTTAATTAATGACTTATTTCAAATTTATTTTTTGAATATTGTGTTAGGCTTCAAAAGGTCACAGGCTGGATACCTTCCTAGTCAATAATACTAGTGCCTGCTTCATATATGGTTATCATTTGATAAATTCAGTACCACACCAAATATAGTACCACAGCTAGACGATCCATGTGACTTTCCACCTGCTCTGAGTTGATATGGTGAGCCCTCGGTATCCACAGGGGATCTGTTCCAGGACACCCCCCCCCCAAGGATATCAAATATGAGCAATGTGTTTGATTACTCATGAGCAAACATGCACATGCGGCTCTGTTTCACCTTCCATAGATCTGAAATACATTTTTCTTGTTAGCTATCGGCTTGTCAGTTTCACGACCCAACAACAATCATGTCGCAACCCACTGGTGGGTCACAACCCACAGTTTGGGAAACACAGCATTAGAACATGAGTAAAAATTCCCAATCTCTTAAAACATAGATCCCGCTCTGTTTTTTCCACTGATTTCAGTGCTGTATTTGATTTCAGCTTTCATTCGTGGATGTGAATTCTTTGAAAGTAGTGCTTTATATTCTGTGTCTTTTTCACTTGAGCATTGTAAATATTAAATATTTTATTTGACATTTCTGCATGTAAATATTGATTCTTTTCACCCGGTGATAAATAGTTTTCTGCTGTAAAATACCAGGCTGAAAGGCCAACTTGTGTTTTCATTTCATTCCATTCCTTTCCCTTAATGTTTGAAGTGCTGCTCGAAATATACATATATAAAAACCCTTGGCTTTGCCTAGGCCAAAGTGATCTCGATGTAGCCTAATAATTATTTGAACGTGCCATTTTCCCCTTTCAACAATATATTTTGGGAAAGCAGTTTTGAAAACATGAATACAAAGTTAGTGGAAAGTAACATTCAATAAGGCTTGTACTGTTGAACAACAACTTACGGAATGTGTTGGACGGAGGCAGTGAACAAAATATAGGTTGATAAGGCAGACAAATTAAGCTTGAAAGAAATATCCCAAATGTTTGATGTATGCAATTGAGTGGGTCACACCCCAAAATATCAGGGAAAGCGATAAAACGAATTTTTGCCACCTGTTAGGACATGTTGCAGAGCTCAGAGCCAAAGTAAACATGGTAAGGAAGTTCTCTGCCTGGATGTCTCACCAAAGGGGGTGGGGAGGGGTGAAATAGGGAGGGAGAGGGCAGCAGTGGGCTTGGGGGTGAGCAGAGCAAGTCTGGGAGAGGGTGATCTCCAATCCTATCCATTTCCCCCACTGATGCAGCAGTGCCAAAATGTGACTGTTGCATCCTATAAGGAGGGGGGGGGGAATCCTGGAGGTTTCCTCAGGGTAAGATAACTTTTGTTCCCTTACCTTGGGGTAAACCTCTGCAGCACAGAGGGGACTGTTTGAACCTGCGCTAGCTAAACAGCTGATGCAGGTCGGTGTGGATCCACACTGCGGGAAGATCCACTTCCTGTGGATCCAGTTGTGGAAGATCCACTTCCTGTGGATCCAGGAAGCACTGGTGCTGCTGATATCACCTCCTCCCAGGCCTGATCCACTCACCCCCCATCCCCATTGCTGCATTCCCCCTCTCCCCACTCCTTTTGGTGATCAAAGCAGCAAATAATCATTTTCAAATGGGGAAATAGCATGGGGTGAAAGGGTTAACATTGCTCCTTCGATTCAAATTAACCCTCGCTCCCCTATAGTTGTTTTTATAAACAGAGACATCCAGGCTCGGATCTCCCCTACCGTGTTTACTTTGGCTCTGAGCTCTGCAACATATCCTAACAGGTGGCAAAAAAAATGTGTTTTATCGCATTCCCCGATATTTTGGGCCGCTATGTAAGGATGATGCATTAATTCTGCCAAAAAAAGAATGGAAGAAGCAAACCTCATGGGTTAATTCTCTCAGCTGCAGAGGATGACTTGCTTTTGGAACCAGACGGCAGCCGCACACATGATAAACACTTCAGCAGCTAAAACTAATAGAACATTGCAGAATATATTGTTTTGCAGGTGGATTATCCAAAGAGACTCTTTCAGATAATCATCCTTTGTTTGCTTCAGCTGAATGTCAAATAGCTGCTCAAGAGAAGAAAACAAGATTAATGAAACACACCACATCTAGTCTTCTTAGGCAACATCGAAGGAAATGGGAGAAAGCCAGGACGCAATTCTCTAACGAAATTCAGTGCCCTGGTTTCCACTCTCGACCCACAGACTAGGTGGATGGGTGAGAGGAAGAGAGAAATGAAAGCTCAGGTGGCATCTGGAGTTGGCCAGGCTAGGCACTGGACAAGAACCTACCTGGCACTGCTAACCCTAAACCCTCAGTACTGGTGGTATTGCCCAATGCATCATCAGGGAGCAAATAGGAGACCATGGGGGCAGTGCAGGCACTGTGAAAGCTAGCTTCCTAGTTGCCCTCTGTTGCTTACTCTTCCCAACCATTACCTGAACTCTACTGCATCCCCTGACTCATGATTCTACTTCTCAACTGAGGTCAGGAATATAAGGGGAAGAGGGATACAGTGGACTCACCTTATCCGTGGGTCTAGCATCTGAGGATTTCACTATCTGTGGATACCACAGATGCTGGGGTCGGTTTTTAAACGTGTTTTTAAAAGTCAGGAAATAGGCTTTCCTACTGTAGCCCTGCAAAATTGCGCCGTTTGTAGGACTACAGGGCACTCAATGGTGCCCCAGAAGCCATTTTTGGGTCATGCTTGGATGAGCCAGGGCTGAGAGAGGGGCGTCACATGAACCCCTTCCAGAGAGCCATTGAGTGTAAACGGCACAATTTTTCAGTGCTACAGTACAAAAGGTCATTTCCTGACTTGTTTTGACTTTTCAAAACACTATGGACCCCAGAATCCATGGATCTCAGTATCCGTGGGATGGGGGGGGGCAGATCCGAACCCTTGGGCCAACTGTAAGAAGGTGAATATTTGTCCACGATCCAGTGTTGATGGTGAAGTAATAATTCATTCAATGTAGGAAATCTCATGCGTGTTCAGTGCTCTTAAAATACTTTTTTCATTATTTCACTTTGGATATCACCAAGAGCTGCTTCTGCCTCACCTTTCATGAAATTTTGAAATAGTGCCTTTGGCAAGGACACGGAAATGGACCCCAAAATTAGCAAAACCGTCACAATAGCTATGTTGCTGGTTCATGCAGCCACATCGCCAATAGATTACTCTGACAGTTTCTGGTTCATCTTTGTTCTTCATGTAGTTCAAGACAGCCAAGAGAGAAGCAAGCCAAGGGCATGATCTGGTCAGGGCAGAATTTATGACTATTCATTTCTTTTTTTCCCAGTGTTCAACAATTCTTCTATTACTTATCCTCTGGTGTTGGGTGAAAGATAATGACTTGCCCAAGGACACCCAGATAGTGTCACAGTATAGGAGAGGACTTGCATTTGAGCCTAAACTTCTCTTGTCCACTGACCTTGAGCCACCAATTGCCTGCTAAGGAGAAATTATATTCAAAGATGGAGGCAACGTACCTTCTCCCTAAGATAAAATCAGCCTTTGGATTTTCTTTCTAGGTTGCCCTCCCTTTTAAGGGAAAAAGCATGAGACCAAAAATGATGCACAGCAACTCATCAATCTTCCAGAAACAAGTCGAAGAATTGACAAGATTCTTCCAAATACCTTATGACCCCAATTTTCATTTTATTAAGAATTCCTTCATGGGTATCAAAGCTGGGCATCCAGAGTGCATTTCTTCCCCCCCCCCCCCAACTTCCTGGTAACCACTGCGTCATTTATTCCTCTGCAGACGGGCAGGTGGGATAAATGTATCACTTTCAAATCATCTCTGTCCTAGAACAGAATTGGTGAACATTTACTTGGCTAGATGAAACAGGTACATTATTTTGATAGAAGAGCAGTTAGTTAATGTCACAGATGATGTATGGTGCATGAACACTTAGGAGGGGAATAATGGTGATAATTTGTCAAAGAAGCTAAGAGGTAGAATGGTAGAGTAGGTGAGGAAGAGTGATACAGTATGCAGTTAGAATAATAAGACGTTGTACTGGTGGAAGGGAGGAAAAACACAACAGACCCATCTAAGAGTACCATGAAACCATGTAAAATCCAAGGTAATAAAGAATGTACGAGACTCTATACTGTTTCAAGGTTTAGTCTGCAGGAACAACAGGCAGCAATCTGAATGAAGGTAAGTGGGCTCAGCGGTGTACGAAGAGGGTGGCTGGAAGGGGCCCGGCCCCGGGTGCCAGGTTTCAGGGGGTGCTTGAGTGGCTGCCCTCAAGATGGTGGAGGCAGTAGGGGTGACCTTGACAGCAGCTGCAACTTGGCTAGCATTGTCTATATATATATGAATTATAACTTCTTCATCAACACTGGACCATGAACAAATGTTAACCTTTTTACAGTTGGCCCTTGTTATCTTCTGGGGTTCAGATACTGAGATCCATGGATTCTGGGGTCTGCTTTAAATTGTGCTTTGAAAAATCAAAATAAGTCAGGAAATGGCCTTTTCTACTGTAGCACTGAAAAATTGTGCATTGACACTCAATGGCTCTCTGGAAGGGGTTCATGTGACGCCCCTCTCTCAGCCCTGGCTCATCCAAGCATGACCCAAAAATGACTTCTGGGGGAACTTTGAGATGTTTCTTTCTCAAGGCCTGTTGTGGACCAAAGTATGTGAGTCACCTTCTCAAAGCAGTCTATGTCAGGAAGAAGCATGCTGCATTTCAGCATGCGCACGGTAACGTCAGTGTTTTGTTTTTTTTGTTTTGTTTTACGGACTGCTAAAGGAGCTTCTGGTCCCTAACCTCAATGTCAGGAGAATGTCGTGCAAGTATGTGATCGATTGCGGTGGGTGAGTGAGAGATCTGAAAGACGAAAGGTTTCATTTTCAGAGGATGCCATTTTGAAGAGTTCTCAGTTATCTCTATTTTTCAAGGAGTCCTTCTGAAAATGATAAAGCCACTTGAGAGGTTTGTGACGAGATCACAAAGTAGAAAGCAAAGGATTTTTCAGTGAACATGCATACGCTGAAATCACCTTGGGCAATGTTTCTCAAACTGTGGATCAGGACCCACCAGGTGGGTTGTGAACCAGTTTCCGGTGGGTCCCCATTCCTTTCGATATTTTATTTTTAATATATTAGACTTGTGCTACCATGGTATGTGATTGCATTTGGGGAAAATTTTACACATCCGTACTTTCGGCAGTGATTCTAGGAGGTAGATATAGCACTCTCCCAAGGCTGATTGCACAGCATGGAAGAGCTCCCCCAATCAGAGACAAGGTTTCACAGCTGGCCCCACCTCCAAGAGAAGAAAACTCAAATGCAAGCGCTAACCAAGCTGCTGGCTGCCATTAGACAGATGGAGACAGCCAGAGGGAAGACTAAAGGTGGCAACAGTCTCGCCCCCTCATGCACTGCAAGGGCACCTGTGTCCTAGTGAAATTTACATACCACTTTCTGCTTGGGCAGGATGCCATCTCAGCAGATGGGACTGAGTGCAGGCAGCCAAGAGACCATTTCTGAGCATCAAGCACATTTGTGGAGGGCGCAGTTTCCAGCGTGGAGTGTCGGAACAGCTGCTTGTTTCAAAGGTTGGAGTTCCTGCAGGCAAGGTGGGCTACCGTTTGGGTAATTCATCACTAAATTCAATTTCTGAGCTTCTGCAGAAGTCCAGCGCTGGTGATTTTGCATGAGCGAGTGGGAGTGCCGTCTCACTGGCAATTGCTGTGCTGGTGAAGTGACTGGAAACCAAGCAAAAGGGGAGAGGGGATGTTTAACCAAACAGCAGTTTGTTATCCTATTCTGTGTTCTGTCCTCTTGTACTTCATGAACTTGAATATCTCATATTAGTTCATCTCAAGTGCAGGATCCCATACCTGGATAATGACTGTGTGGGTAGAGATGGGGGGGAACCTGAGTACTGGTGTCTCCTCCCTGTTCCCTGATCCCCATGCCCTCCAACGCCCTTCCCATTCCCTCCACCAAACCTCCCCTGAACCACCCATGACTCACCCCACCCATGACTCACCTTTCCTGCTCCAGCATGGCCAGGTCGGTCACTGTCAATTCACCGAGGCTCTCTCTGATGTGAGCACACCATTTATGACACCTCCATGGCCTTTACTATGGCGGAACATGAGATCCACTTTCATAAGGGCCCCATAGGACTGGGCCACTAGTCACATTTAGAAGCAAAGCCTGATTCAGCCATTTCCTGATAAACTTTCCTCCAATAGTATGTTTATTTCTCTTAAACCAGTTTGTGTTGTGATCTATTCCCTAATCTTGTTTTGCAGCTCTGACCTCTTCAGACTTTGCCTCGCTTCGTAACAGAAACACTTTTATTTCCCCTTCGCATAATATTTATTCTCAGTAGCTCTGAAAAATAGCTTCACAATGACAGCAAAACGATTGTCCTTCTTAAGATTGAACAGATTGCATTTCCCATGTCATCGTTGCTTGTTATCATAATCTGCTCTTTGTGATTATTATATTTTTTGACCAAGCTTCCAAACTCTTTCCGTAGGTCTGGTGCATGTGCCGTATCAATCTGTAATCGCTGTTAATGCTAATATTGGAACATGTCCAAGAGCACAAAGAACAAAAGTCAACGAGGTCCACGACCACTGTGGTTTCTTCCCAGCAGTGGCTATTCAGAAGTGTTATATCATGGGAAATATCCTTTGCCAGCAGTTGTGACTTTAGTAAGATTCCTCTACAGAAATACTGTACCATTCTTTTGACAGGGCCCCGTAGTGACAAAGCAATTACCTTCAGTTAGTTTCAGTTTCCATTCTCACATAGTTGTTGTTAGTTATGTCCAGATGGGAAATACCTTGCTCTGGTTATAATGAAATGTCCATACTCATCTCCAGCAGCTGTGGCGTGATTGTGGAGGGTCAGGACTCCCTGTCATGTTCTGGGCAAGGAGAGACGTCCAGTGAGCACAACCCTGGCCTTTCAGCAATCATTTGCTTGCACAATACTACATATTGCTTCATGCTCTGAGGGCATTTCAGGACAGTGAGTCCTGACACTCCACAATCACCCTATAGCAGCTGAATGAGAAAATGACACTGCAGACAAGAAGTGATTGTGAGGAGCTCGAGAAGGATCTCTCCAGACTGGCAGAATGGGCAGCAAAATGGCAGATGCGCTTCAATGTCAGTAAGTGTAAAGTCATGCACATTGGGGCAAAAAATCAAAACTTTAGATATAGGCTGATGGGTTCTGAGCTGTCTGTGACAGATCAGGAGAGAGATCTTGGGGTGGTGGTGGACAGGTCGATGAAAGTGTCGACCCAATGTGCGGCGGCAGTGAAGAAGGCCAATTCTATGCTTGGGATCATTAGGAAGGGTATTGAGAACAAAACGACTAATATTATAATGCCATTGTACAAATCGATGGCAAGGCCACACCTGGAGTATTGCATCCAGTTCTGGTCGCCGCATCTCAAAAAAGACATAGTGGAAAAGGAAAAGGTGCAAAAGAGAGCGACTAAGATGATTACGGGGCTGGGGCACCTTCCTTATGAGGAAAGGCTATGGCGTTTGGGCCTCTTCAGCCTAGAATAGAGATGCCTAAGGGGGGACATGACTGAGACATACAAAATTATGCAGAGGATGGACAGAGTGGATAGGGAGATGCTCTTTACACTCTCACACAACACCAGAACCAGGGGACATCCACTAAAATTGAGTGTTGGGAGAGTTAGGACAGACAAAAGAAAATATTTCTTTACTCAGCGTGTGGTTGGTCTGTGGAACTCTTTGCCACAGGATGTGGTGATGGTGACTGGCCTGGACGCCTTTAAAAGGGGATTGGACAAGTTTCTGGAGGAAAAATGCATTACGGGGTACAAGCCATGATGTGTATGCGCAACCTCCTGATTTTAGAAATGGGTCATGTCAGAATGCCAGATGCAAGGGAGGGCACCAGGATGAGGTCTCTTGTTATCTGGTGTGCTCCCTGGGGCATTTGGTGGGCCGCTGTGAGATACAGGAAGCTGGACTAGATGGGCCTATGGCCTGATCCAATGGGGCTGTTCTTATGTTCTTATGTTCTTAAGTACTTAGTAGGGGTTTTCAACGTGTGCATTGCAATGCCTTAAGGCAGTCGTTCTCAAACGTTTAAGCACCAGGACGCACTTTTCAGAATGACAATCTGTCTGGACCCACCAGAAGTGATGTCATTAATCTGGAAGTGACATCATGGCCAGAAGTGACATCATTGATTTAGGCTTCAAACCTAATCCACGATCAGCCAAAGGGTTTATTAGACAGCGTACTCCTGCTGCTATTTTGCACAGCTCGGAACTCAAACATTCCAGCTCAGAAGTCAAAACAGAATACAGACTTGTGAATCAAGGGCTTCCTTAAGCATGACTTCACAGCCCCCCCCCAAAAAGTATAAGGTATCACCCATGAGGTCTTCTGTGTGATGTGGAAGTGGTGAAAAATGTAAGCAAGAACAAAACACACACTAAAGAGAGTCAAGACTCAAGTCATTTTGAGTTCCAACTCTTTTTTGAGTCACTGCCCCAAGTTGTGAGTCAAGTCGGGGTCAGTGACATCCACAACTTGAGTCATCAAAAACAACTTTTTTGCCTGACACAGGTTGAGTCAACACAGGTTGCCCATCCCAGCTTGCAACTTTTCCCCTGTCTTCCAGAATGGTCCTTGGTACATAGTATGGATCTGTAATCGCTGATGAGAATATCCATTCTGCATGTGTTGATGTATGAATTTTATATCCCTCTTGCTAAAACATGAATATGCTAGCAAATTATCTTCCTGCATGCCATCAGAAGGCCCTTGTTCCCATGACAGCCTATTCAGGAGTGGACTGACCTTGAAATAGAATTGCAAATTACATTTTCCCCCTTTTTTTTTTTAAAAAAGGGAACACAGGCTCTGCTGACATGGCTGTGGGTGTTTGCTCAGTCTGCTGCTAGCCAGCAGATTACCCAGAAGTGACATTTATGGAAGTGACTGATGGGAAACATTGCATCCAAATGTGTGAATGAGGGATGTCAAAGATGACAGCTAGTGAGACATGGAGAAAATCTACATCTGTGTGGCATAATCTGTTGCACAAAGAATGCCTTTCTTCCTTTTATTTTTGTTATTATTTTTTCATAACAGTGGACAGTTTTGATTCTTCCTGCCATCCATGTTCACAGATTGTGTGACTTGAGCTGGTTGAGCCAACTGCTCATAGTTTTTCCAAGAATGTTTTGGCAGAATTGAAAAAAAAAATGCTTTCCATTTTTAGTGATGTTTCAGTACTTCTTGGGGGGGAAAAAGTTTTCTTCTTCATTTAAAAGTCCAAGTTAAGGACCAAAAGGTTTATAGTGAAAAGATTTATAGAGAGGAATTTTTCTCCATAAGAAATAATGCTAATCAGCGGCGTAGCTAGACGGGGTGCAAAGCACTAAGTTTTGCAGGCACCTGTACGTGCTGTGCAAGTGTACTGGAATTGCGGAAGATATTACCGAGGAGGTAGGGTGTGGTATCCACAGTGCCCCTTGCTCTAAGTCAGGGGTGCTCAAACTTTCAACTTTAGGGATCCTGGACCTTTAACAAGTGTATAGAAGAGAGAATTTCAGCAGGTGCAGCTTGTCATCTGTGGGATGACAAGTTGCACCTGCTGAAATTCTCTCTTCTCTACACTTGTTAAAGGTCCAGGATCCCTAAAGTTGAAAGTTTGAGCACCCCTGCTCTAAGGGTTAAAGCCCAGATGGTAGCTGGAGGTGTGCTGCACAGCTGCAGCCTCTAGAGGCTAAAGTGAACCTGGGGGCATATAAACAGCACCTGGAGGAACTAGTGGTGTGGGTTGTAGAAGGAGAGGGGAGGGGAGGGGAGGGGAGGGGACGGAATGGGACGGGACGGGACGGGACAGGACAGAACGGAACGGAACGGAACGGAACGGAACGGAACGGACGGACGGACAGACGGACTGACTGACTGACTGGGCTTATTGACTTTGGAATCTGACCTTGGACTGTGACTTGGTGTATTGACTTTGGACTTTGACTTGGATACCCTGACTGATTTGACTGACTTACTGGAACCTGACCTCGAACTGTAACTCGGCTTATTGGCTCTGGACTCTGATTTGGCAACTCTCATTGATTGGACTGGTTTACTTGGAATCTGTGGACTTGAACTGGACTCTGACTTTTGCTTGTGGCACTGGTGAGTTTCACAAGGGAAACTAATCAGCCTTAAGCGGGCACGAGGCCCAGTGGATTGGGATTTGGCAGAACAGCAAGCAGTCCCTCCCCCTCCCTTTCAGAGTCACTCCAGGTGGTGGTAGCAAAACAGAGGTGGAACACCTCTGTTTTACTCCCACCACCTGAAATGGCTCCAAAGAGGAGGGGGAGGGGCTGCTTGCACAGCGTGTTCAAACACCTGCAAAACTTAGTGCTTTGCACCCCCTCTAGCTATACCGCTGCTCCAGCATGTGGAAAGAGGCCCTGGCTCTTGCCTCTGTTGAGCTCTTCTTATGTCACAAGGCCACAGACAGGTTCAGGAGACAGAAAAGTCCAGCTTTAAATCCCTACATGATTTGGGACCAGGTCACCTAAGAATTGCCTACTCTTGTTGTGAATCCGACAGCTTATCAAATCCTATCCCTGAGGTCTTGCTGGGGATTGCTTTGCCTTCAGCAGGCAGGCAATGACCAAGGACTTTACAGTTATGGGGGTGAAGTAGCTCTGGAATGAACTCCCAGCAAAGCTAGCATAATGCTGACTCTTTCTGGTACCAAGTGAATGCCTTTTGGTTTCTCAAGGCCTTTTGGCTTTTTGGTTTTTATGCAATTTTTTTTATCTAGCTCAAAGTTCTTCTTACCAGTGTTTTAATATTGTCTATTGTATTTTATTGAGTTTCTTTCCTCCCTGACATTTAATGCCAGCTGCTTTGGGAGGCCAGATCTGAAGAGGAGAGCAGAAGTCCTCCAAATAAATAGATATTGTGGGGACCTCCTCTCGCGCTAAACCATCCAACTCATCGATCATTTGTTGCCCTTTCATGATACTCCATAATCCACTGTCAGAGATGGACGACCATTATGTCAGACTGCCTGTGGAACAGGGCAAGTCGCTCTTGAAACAGAGAGAACATTCAAATGCAGTTTGTAAATATGCATAAGGAGCTGCTATTCAAATCAAAATGACAGTATACTGCAGTACTTTCCAAACTTACCCAATTGGCAATGCCCCTGTTGAGCTCTGGACTCGGAAGTAAGTACTGATGATTCACAATGTGATGATATCAGCCAAATGTCCAGGTCATGGCAAAAAAAAAAAAGGGGGGGGGGTTGGATTTGCAACCACTTGCTTACTTGCACGCTTGCATGCAGGCAATTTCATACGAAAATGTGCTCCTATCCATTTGCTCCATTAATTCACATGCACTTTTTAAGTGCACTTTTTGATTGCTTTCCGTTTTACCCTGCAGAGATATAAAGTCTATAACAAATTTTATTTCTATCTCTAAGAGCACAATCCAAGTGGTACTCTGAGCCAGTGCAGGACCCCTGCACCGGCTCCCAAATGTCGCAAATATGATGTAAAGCATGTTTGCACCAGACATGGAGGACCAGATCTGCACCCTGCAGCAGTTTGAAGAGGTCACTTTGCGCCAGGAGGGGCAGGGGGTGGGAGAGCATGGTGGGGAGGTGTTCTAGGGGTGGGGAGAGGATTTTTTGGGGTTGGAGAAAGGTGGAACCGGAGGCGGATCGAGGGGCATGGTATCCATCACAGTGCTACAGGCCAAATCCTAACCCCCGTCCCTGGCAGGAGTAGCTTATTTAGCTTACTAAATAGCTGGCACAGATCTGAGTAGCCCCATTGGGCAGGTTGGGGCTTGACCCAGGATAAGGGGGAAAAGGTATCCCCTTACCCCGAGTCGGTCTCCAGCCTGCACCTAACCTGCTCTGAATACAGAGCAGGCCATTGTAGCCTGCCTGCTCCAGCACAGGTTAAGACTGGGTACCCCCTTTCTTTCGGCTTGGCCCCATCTTTTAATCATGCATCAAATTATTTTTATACATTAACCAACCCGTTACATAGGCGAGCCTTTATGTTAGCTCGTTTTAACATTTTCCCCTCGGCAGTTCATTCTGGCCGTTTTTTTAACATACCACAGGAGAAAAGGCTCTGCCTCTTTTGTCATGAGTCGCCTGATTTTTTGTTTCATATACTCTTTCTTTGTCCAGTACACCTTGACATTCGTAATCTTTACCTAAATTCTTGGATTTCCTCTGACCTAATCCTTTCTGATATTACTCTCTCCAGGTTCATGAGTGATGTTTGTGACTCTTTAACTGCAGCTGTTGCTGGTTATTTATCTGAGATTCTTAAAATAACGTTGTCAGAATTTAAATAATTCTGGTATTTTGTTTTAAATTGTTGGGTTGTTATGCATATTGTTACGACAATTGTAAAGTATAAGTGTTAATTGTGTTGTGTTGATATGCCAATAAAGGTTTCAGAAAGAAAGACTGGGTGCCCAGTTCTACGGACCTTGGCTGTGAACCTAGGGCCCCACAAAAATATTTCCAGTTGGTCCCCACAGCTCCTAAGGTCAATCCTGATCCATCTGTCCCTTTCACTGAGTCATTTTGTTTGAATCGGGCCTGGTAACCCTTGAGCATAATGAGACCCAAGTGTTTCCTTCCTACTTTACTGCATCAACTCAAAAAATTGGAATGTCTACGCTGACATTATCTCTACTGCAGAGTCGCCAACACAGCTGCAACTATTAAGAAAGGACTTGGTGGTGTAAGCCTCTCTCTTCTGAATGTGTTGGTTTATCCGCTTGGCTTCCAAGCAGCCCCTCCACAGTTTTCAGCACAAGCCCATCTGCTGCAATTGTGACTGCAGCTCCCATTGCTTTCCTCCCCATGCCTAGACATTCCTCAATAAATCAAGAAGTGCTCCTGTGTTTGCTTTGAAAGTGACAAAACATATTCATAACTGAGATCAAAACTGGCACAAGCAGGAAGGCACTGAAATGCATCCTACCATCCCCTTATTTTCTTAATAAATCAATATTTATTTCCTTGCTTCTTTGTGATGCTCAAACATCTCCATTCTGAAGTGTCTCGGGAAGCAAAATTGTTCCAAATGATACCCCAGTGAGATGCCAGCACTTGTAAGAGTTGGCATGTTTTTGCCGCAGCTCCACTTCCTGAAAACATGTGCTTAAATCACAATCTCCATGTAATCATTTTTTAAATGGCCATATCACGTATTTCTGCCCCTCTCTGGCTACAACCCACAAACCACTTAAACTTGGGCAGCATCGGTGGAACCAGCAGACTTCACTCTACCATGGCTCTATATGAGCCGTAGCAGCAGAAACAGCTGTTTGAGTTGCCATTCCATGTTTGCTGAGTGGATATAGAGATGCTTGTTTGGTGGAGAAGTGAATGTCAGTGATTTTTCTGCTCCTGAAATGAAAATTGCACATTCACTGTGGCACTGAAGCAACCCGGACAAGGTAGAGGTTTAGAGAAGTACAGTCAGATTTACAGAGGGGAAAAAAGTCTACAAACACTTGAGCAACTCAGCCAAAAGACCAGTCTGCATTATTGAATGGGGGCCACCCCCAAAATGGTGAACGAATGAATGGTTAGCCAGAGCCCAGCATGATTCAGTTAAAATGAAAGAACATGTGGTGTGCCTGACCCTGTGATCTTTCGCTAATCCTGCTGAACTCAAATGTGATCTTCCTTCTGAGCTTAGCATAGAGCCAGAGCTTATAAGGCAAGCTTGATCATAAGACAAATAGAATATGCAAAACCCTAGACTGGTCCAATATCAAGCTACGCAAGCTAGAGCTGGCTTTATGACACGTCTGTTTGTAGGATTTACGTCCATATGTGGATTACGTCCATAGGATTTACGTCCATATTTATGGTCCATACCACAAATGTGCTCTAGGGCTTTGCTAGCTTACCGAACCATCAAACGGCATACGGTAGTAGCCCTGCGCTTGCACCGGTCTAGAGCTGTTTGTGGCACAGATTAATATTTTCAAGAGGAAACATGATTGTTTCATAGTCTTTAGCCTTCATTGTTTGTTTGTTTGTTTGTTTGTACTGCCTTTCTCAACCTCAGATTTCTCTTCAGATATACTCAAGGAGGTTTACATAGGCAGGCTTGTCCTAGACCTAGAGTAGTTGCAAATGTACTTTACAGCACATTTGCAATGCTCTAGGCCAGCTAAGTGGCCACTGTTCTGGCAGAGCTGAAGAGTAGGATTGCACTGTGAGATGTTGAGATACATTCAGTTGTTCCACCTCTAGTACTGTCATCTTTTTTTGTATCATAATTTAAAAAAATTCTGAAGACCACCCTAGAATCCTTGGATAGTGATAGAGAAATTTATGTAATCGATCGATTGATCGATTGATCGATCGATTGATTGATCGATCAATCAATCAATCAATCAATCAATCAATCAATCAGTCAATCACCTTAAAAATAGAATATTTTCTCCTATTTCATCATCACCATCTTCACTACCAAAGCAGGGGAATCATCTGAATCTCTTGACCAATGTGGTACATGTCAACAGTATTGAAGCTGACCTACCAGAAGTGCCATGAATGTCAATAGAGTCATTAATATTGGGTTCTGTTCCACCATACCCATGTCAAGACTTCACTGTGGTTCAACACCCCAAGGAATTTACCATCAAAGGACCAGAAAAAAAAACCTGGAGGTGTTCTTTTCAAATGCTGTGACCTTCAGACACCTTTTCGCAAGCAATGAATCTCTTTCCTGTGTTCTGCTCTCACATTCTGAGAGGTGCTAAGGTTCATTTTTGAACTCAGTGCTGGCATAATTTCAACACTGAGATTCATTAGTGGGCACCTTATTCATGCAAACATCCCCAGGCAGCGTAAACTTTAAAGGGGATTAGACGGGAGCTCAGAAAAAAAGCAATATTAAAAAGAAGCGCCTTAATCTTACTTTTAAAAACATTTAGTGAGGGAGAATCTCCTGAGCCTGATGGGGATCGAGTTCCAAATTCAAGGAGGACATTGTGCAAATGCAGAGTGTCAGTGAATATATGAATATATTATTGGTCCTAACAAGCTCTATCTTATTAATCAAGGCTTCTGAAGCCTCTTTTCAGATGTATCCCTGAGAGTTTATTGTACCACATTCTAGGTCAAAACCTTGACACCTTTTGTCATGTAAATGTCCCAGTGAAAAACTTGGCCATCCCAAATAAAACTGAACCAACCTCTTTTGTAAATTGCTATGTGTTTGTTCTTAATTTTTGAACTTTTCATTTTTTAAACTTTATTTTTATTTTTGTTTATAACAAACTTCAGCACTGGACACATGTACCATTAGCAGCCCAATCCTATCAAACCCTGCCACTGAGGTAGCTGCACCACTAGAGCACACGTGGCATCCTGATGTGGGGGGAGGCAGTTTCAGAAGTCTCCTCTGGGTAAAAGGGCTAGCAAGTATAGTTCTTAACATCCACTAAAATTGGGAGAGTTAGGAAAGACAAAAAATATATATTTCTTTACCCAGAGTGTAATTAATCTGTGGAACTCCTTGCCACAGGATGTGGTGATGACATCTGGCCTTAATGCCTTTTAAAGAGGATAAAATTTCTGGAGGAAAAGTCCATCACAGGTAACAAGACATGATGTGTATGTTCAACCTCCTGATTTTAAAAGTAGGCTAGATGCATACAGAATGCCAGATGCAAGGGAGGGCACCAGGTCTCTTGTTATCTTGTGTCCTCCCTGAGGAATCTGATGGGCCACTGTGAGATCCAGAAAGATGAACTAGATGGACCGTTGACCTGATCCAGCAGGGCTTTTAATATGTTCTTATGGAACAGTGACAGGACCATTGCGTTCAGGAAAAATGTGTCCCAGTCAAATGAGTCTGAGTATTGGACACGTGCATCCCTTCTTTTGCATCCCAATATACATATATTTATGGTAGATGTACTTTTTTATTCACTTTGAAAATTTTAAAAATTCAAAGGTAGGGTTGTGATGTTGGCAACCTTCAGTCTCGAAAGACGATGGTATTGCGCTCTGAAAGGTGGTTCTGGCACAGCGTCTAGTGTGGCTGAAAAGGCCGATTCGGGAGTGACAATCCCTTCCACACTGGGAGCAAGTGCAGTCTGTCTCTGGTCTGTCTCCCTGGCTATGGGCCTTCCTTCTTTGCCTCTTTGCCTCAGACTGTTGGCCAAGTATCTCTTCAAACTGGGAAAGGCCATGCTGCACAGCCTGCCTCCAAGCGGGCCGCTTAGAGGCCAGGGTTTCCCACCTGTTGAGGTCCACTCCTAAGGCCTTCAGATCCCTCTTGCAGATGTCCTTGTATCGCAGCTGTGGTCTACCTGTAGGGCGCTTTCCTTGCACGAGTTCTCCATAGAGGAGATCCTTTGGGATCTGGCCATCGTCCATTCTCACGACATGGGAGGTTAGAGGTAGGGTTAGAGTTAGGATTAAGGCTGGAATGAGAGGCTTAGGATATATAACATGGGGTTTGTTACCCAGTTTATTTGTTTCCCAGTTGGGATGAATGAATGACTAAATAAATAAATAAATAAACATTAATGTCCAAGGATGTCAATGACCAGGATGCATTTGGCCAGAAAACATTTGTCCAGGTTGCAGATACCCTAGTACCATTCTTCTCAGCTGGAAGAAAGTCCCACAATAAAGGCGCTGCCGTGGGGAAGGCCCTACCCCTTTGCTGCCACCAATCAGGATTTAGTCAAAGGCAGCACTCACAGCAGGGCTCCCTCCAATGACCTCAGGGGAGAGAACATATTGGTTCAAGTGGCAGAAGGTGATATCTTAGGTCCTGCAGCCCCAACTATGCAAGGCTTTATATTTCAAGACCAGCATCTTGAATTGTGCTTGGAAAAAAATGGAGAGCCACTGCAGCTGCAGGAGCAGACTTATCACAGGGTCAAATTGCTGAACTCCAGAGACCAAATGGGCTGCCACGTTCTACACTAACTAAAGTGTCCAGGCAGTCTTCGGCAGCCCTGTATATAACATGTTACTATCATCTAGTTTTGATGTCACAAACGCATGGGCGGCCGTGGTCAACAGTGACTGACTCAAGTACAGATGGAGCTGGTGTACCAGCCTCAGCTGGGCAAATAATGTAATAATTATATTCCTGGTAATCATATTCTTGATCCCTTTCCTAATGATTCCTAGCATGGAATTTGCCTTCATAGCCAATGCACAGTGGGCCAATGTTTTCATTGAGCTATCCACCAAGATACCTCAATTATCTCTTTCCTGGTTTGTCACTGACAGCGCAGATCGTTTCAACGTATAATGTGAAGCTGGATTTTTTTTTTTACCACAATGTGCTTCATTTTACATTAATATTGAACCTAATTTACCATTTGGTTGCCCATTTACCCAGCAACTGTTACCCTGCACATGCCTGATCTTGTCTGATCTCAGAAGCTAAGCAGAGTCAGGTCTGGTTAGTACTTGGATGGGAGACCGCCAGGGAATACTGGGTGCTGTAGGCTTATACCATAGTCTTTCGAGACTGAAGGTTGCCAACCATCCATCCAGATATATATCTTACCCAGTTTGGAGAGAACCTTTCAGGCACTTCATAATCTGCTTTGGTCTTAACATCCTGACTCATTTGGTCTTATTTGAAAATCTGGTCACCTCACTCTTCACCCCTGATTCCAGGTCCTCAGCTCACTGTCAGAGCTGTGATACAAAACAGGATAGAGACAATTGTTCCTTTCAAATAAGGGCTATCTTGAATCAGATCAGGATGACAAATGGGCTAATGTGGGTACGCTCCGAAAACATCATCATTGGCAAAACACCAAGCTATGAAATAGCTCTTGGAAAGTGCTTTTATTGTCTACCATGCCTGCGTATAGGTCTTTATGAGGGCTGTAAGTTTTAATTCGTTTCATCAGTAGATATCAGACAGTCTTCTCCATATTTTATTGTGATACATTTCTTGCGCGATTACAGCCTCTCAGTTCTGGCTGCCCGGTTGAAGTTAATTCATTGTGCTCCAGGGTATTCTCTTGGGTGGATGACCTTTCCTCCCAAGGTTGTCTCATCAATAGTAAAACAATTCCTATAAATTGGGAACATAGAGAACTGTCTTGGGATGCAATACTATAGCTCATTTCTTGGGTGGGTTTAACTGGGGCTAACAGAAAAATGGGCTCTTAGACTATTGGTCCAGCTAGCCAGTATCGTACACCAGTGGTCTTCAACCTTTTTCATGCCATGACTCCCCCCCATAAGTAAAGTACGAGACTGGAGACCCTCCACCAATCCTGCCCCCTGCCCCCCCTTCTGGTGTGCTCTCTGGGGCATTTGGTGGGCCGCTGTAAGATACAGGAAGCTGGACTAGATGGGCCTATGGCCTGCTCCAGTGGGTCTGTTCTTATGGGACCCATTCCGCCTATCCCAGCTCCTCATTCTGCCCACACCCTGGCCTGGCCCATTTTCCCCTACCTCTTGTGTCTTCACAACAATCCTGTGAAGTAGCAACCAGAGCAAGACTGGCCTTAGGAGCTGCAGAACATGACAGAGAGAAGAGACTGTGCAGGATTATATCAAGAATTCAAGTTGGATAAGGCAGCATCATTATTGGATTGGATCGAAGCCTCTCTCTTGCAGAGGTTCTGTCTTAAATTTACCATACACTGACTGTACCCCATCTACACTGTGGCCGCTCACCGCAGTTTCAGACAGGATTCTTTCTTAACCTTACCTAGTGTCACCAGGAGCAGAACCTGGGATTATTTGCATGAAGGTTTGTCAGGCGCTCCCAAACTGTGCATCATGATGCCTTAAGGCAGAGATTTTCAATCTTTTTTCATCTCAAGTCACACTGACAAGGCATTAAAATTATCAAGGCGCATCATTAAGTTTTTTTTTATAATTGATAAGACACACCGCAGTGCTGTTGGGGGCTTACACACCCCAATGGTTCTACTAAAAAATGACCCTCCCCCAAATTCCCATGACACACCTGCACACCATTTGCAGCACACCAATGTTCCATCCACACTGTTTGAAAATAGCTGCATTAGGGTGTCACGGTACATTCAAATGTGGGATGTCCCTGGTTGCCCTTCTTCCCTGTTCCCCTGGTTGCCATGATCTTTCATGGAAATGGAAAAGGTGCAAAAGAGAGCAACTAAGATGATTACGGGGCTGGGGCACCTTCCTTATGAGGAAAGGCTACTGCGTTTGGGCCTCTTCAGTCTAGAAAGGAGACGCCTGAGGGGGGACATGATTGAGACATACAAAATTATGCAGGGGATGGACAGAGTGGATAGGGAGATGCTCTTTACACTCTCACATAACACCAGAACCAGGGGACATCCACTAAAATTGAGTGTTGGGAGGGTTAGGACAGACAAAAGAAAATATTTCTTTACTCAGCATGTGGTTGGTCTGTGGAACTCCTTGCCACGGGATGTGGTGATGGCGTCTGGCCTGGATGCCTTTAAAAGGGGATTGGACAAGTTTCTGGAGGAAAAATCCATTACGGGGTACAAGCCATGATGTGTATGCGCAACCTCCTGATTTTAGAAATGGGTTATGTCAGAATGCCAGATGCAAGGGAGGGCACCAGGATGAGGTCTCTTGTTATCTGGTGTGCTCCCTGGGGCATTTGGTGGGCCGCTGTGAGATACAGGAAGCTGGACTAGATGGGCCTATGGCCTGATCCAGTGGGGCTGTTCTTAGGTTCTTAACTACAATTCCCAGGAGGCCTTGCAGGTCTCTTGTTATCTGGTGTGCTCCCTGGGGCATTTGGTGGGCCGCTGTGAGATACAGGAAGCTGGACTAGATGGGCCTATGGCCTGATCCAGTGGGGCTGTTCTTATGTTCTTATGTTCCTGAGTCTCATAAAATGTCCCTGGTTGCCCTTCCTACCTGTTTCCCTGGGCGCCACTATCTTTCATGAGTCTCACAAAATCTTGCAATATGTGGGAGCCAGTACCTTGGATTCCATGAGATCCCTGACAGATCAGCCAGGAGGAAGAGGCTGCAGGAAATTGGAGAACCACTGGTTTATGCTCTACCACTGAACTAAAGCTCTCTGTTGCTATGCTCTGGCCCCCATATATTCTCAGCAGGGTCTTTTATCAGAAATGAGGGCTCCTGGTTACAAATGGTGGCTACCCTACTGCTTACTTTTGCTTTCAAGAATTCAGCATCAGAAAAAAAAAATACCAACAGACAAAGGGAAGGGAAGAAAAACCTCAGACACAGAGTACAATTTAAAAAAATCTCCTTTCATAGGTCTCTTGCATTTTATAGAGAGTAATTTACTTAGAAATAGGCCTTGCGGTGAATTTTTACAGCCATAGCTTAGGAAGTGCTTTTGAGGATAAATAGTTAAGAGCTATTTTTCCATAAATTAGCACGAGAGAAAACTCATAAACTCTGTCAGCAGGCTTCAGAAGTGTGCTGTTTTCAAGCCGTACAAATTGCGACCGGCTCAGCACCATATGCTCTTTAATTTTTCCTAATGTATGCATGCACACAAATTGCATTTAGGTAACCGGAATGCTGTCAGTCTGAAGATTATTCCACATCCTCTCAAAGAGGTAGAAGGCAAAGGCCTCCGATAGTCATTTAGGAAGATGGACTTTTTCTATTCATTCGTTGGTACAAGTAAACAGATTGAGATGGAGGGTGAAAAGAGACCTGGTGTTTAATAGAAATGAACGTGTTCATTTCCCTTCTCCTGATCCATGCTTTCATGTAAATGGGCTGAAAATAATCATACTGTCTATCGCTCCTCAAAGCATATTTAAGGAGCATTCCCATATCTGTAGCATTCCCTGTGAACTTACCATTTTATAACAAACTAGCCCATCATGTGTGTATGCACTGCTGAAACAGAGACGCCTGCGTTGGCTCGGTCATGTTGTGAGAATGGATGATGGGCGGATCCCAAAGGATCTCCTCTATGGAGAAATCGTGCAAGGAAAGCGCCCTACAGGTAGACCACAGCTGCGATACAAGGACATCTGCAAGAGGGATCTGAAGGCCTTAGGAGTGGACCTCAACAAGTGGGAAACCCTGGCCTCTGAGCGGCCCGCTTGGAGGCAGGCTGTGCAGCATGGCCTTTCCCAGTTTGAAGAGACACTTGGCCAACAGTCTGAGGCTAAGAGGCAAAGAAGGAAGGCCCATAGCCAGGGAGACAGACCAGGGACAGACTGCACTTGCTCCCAGTGTGGAAGGGATTGTCACTCCCGAATCGGCCTTTTCAGCCACACTAGACGCTGTTCCAGAACCACCTTTCAGAGCGCGATACCAGAGTCTTTCGAGACTGAAGGTTGCCAACGGACAGCCCATCATGTGAGGGTGTTGGAATTCTGTCTGTCCTCCACTCTCAGGGCCAGTCGTAGATGCTGTGGGGCCTAATGCATTTTTGCAGGGGCCCCCACTCACCAGGAGGAGCAGCAGTGAGCCCGGGACCAATGGTGCCCCACGCAAAGCAAGGCACCCAGAAGTAAATAGCAGCGACGTGATGTTGTAACTGCTGTTCCTGGAGGCACTTTTGGACACAGGGGTGGATGGGTGGGTGGACCACACAAGAGCTCTGCTCACTGCACCAGCCCCTGCATGGAGGCCAGTCTCCATGCGAAGTGCCAACCGCGGCTGTAGGTGACCTGCTCTCTGCCACAGATTTCCTCCCAAGCACAGAGTCCAATTCCACTGAATCAGTGGCCACTGCATGACCTTGCTCACCTGACACCCCCTTTGGACAAAGATGCTAGACTCATGCAATCATTTTTGGTTTCCACTGAGTAAGTGGAATGGGGATAAAGCTGGCCCTGTCGTCCCTGGTTTTGTATATTAACTGCTACTTACATGACACAGAAGTAATCTGCAGTAATCTGCAACCCCCTAGGGGCTGGGGGATAAGAACAGGCCCTCAGTTTGGCTTACTTGTCTTAAGAGGCGACTAAACAGCCACCGGGTAGATGGGACTCGATAGCCTGGGAAGGCAGCTCATCTGAGAGAAGGAAAACTCTGATCCAAAACCTCCACTGCCTTGTGGCTACATCCAGTTATGGAAAAGGGTTCAGGAGTCAACCTGGAGGCAAAATCTGGAGCCGGAGTCCCTGAGGCAGATCATGGCTGAACACAGTCACGTTCTGGCAACTCCTGCAATGCCGCTGGAACCAACTGTATTGGCCTCTGCCTTTCCATCAGACCATTTCAGCAATGTGGAGAGGGGGGATTTGCTGCATGGGTAACAGTCTATCCTCCATATCTACTTTACCCAGGCTTCGTGGAGAGGGTCTTTGCCAGAGGATACTAACCACCAGTCAGAGCGCAATACCATAGTCTTCTGAGACTGAAGGATGCCTATGTAATCTGCAGGTTGGACTTTGGGGAAGAGAGCCATGAGAGGTATCTGTACAGAAGACTCATTAACCTCTTGTTTTGAGTTATAACTGGCATACTCCAGTCTGCATTCCTTCAAGATGGGGAACGGGAGGGAGGGGAAAAGACCACAAAGGGTCTTATGCCAGTCCCCTTGCAGAGATGGAGCTGCAAGGAGTAAAGGAAAGGATAGCTAACTTTTTAACCCAACAAGTAAGTACTCTCTGTAAATACTGACCATAACCCCAATATTCAGCATGATAAAGCAGCTATGTCTGGAGAGAAGGAGGGCTTCTAATTAATAGATTAAAGTGTACATACAAATTTAATACCCCTATTGATTAATTATGATATGTAACTGGACACTAAACTGGGGGAGGAGAGGTTCAGTAAGTAGAGCCTGTGTGCCTGTTCAGGAAGTATGAAGACATGCCATCACTAGGTAACTTTTTAATGCAAGACTGCTTGCTATATACTGGGGAATTCTGCACTGGAATTAACTTCCCACAGGCAATTTATATTCTGTAACATTAACAACGCACTCAAAATACCAAACCTACAGGGTTTTAAAAGCTCTGGGTATTTCCCAGTAGGCATGCCACACAAACCCTGGAAAAATGGCTCACACAACAAAAGCCTACGTTCTCATCATGCAAACCACCGCCAGCCAGGAAAAAAATGAGGAGGCTGCTGTGCTGCAGACTCCTTGCAAAATAGAGCCAGCTCTCTTTTACTAGGTGTAATGCCTATGAAATGAATAGATAGATAGATAGATAGATAGATAGATAGATAGATAGATAGATAGATAGATAGATAGATAGATAGATAGATAGATCCAGCCAGCCAGCCAGCCAGCCAGCCAGCCAGCCAGCCAGACAGACAGACAGACAGACAGACAGACAGAGCCAGCCAGCCAGCCAGCCAGCCAGCCAGACAGACAGACAGACAGACAGACAGACAGATCCAGCCAGCCAGACAGACAGACAGACAGACAGATAGATCCAGCCAGCCAGCCAGCCAGCCAGCCAGCCAGCCAGCCAGACAGACAGAGCCAGCCAGCCAGCCAGCCAGCCAGCCAGCCAGCCAGACAGACAGACAGACAGACAGACAGACAGACAGATCCAGCCAGCCAGACAGACAGACAGACAGATAGATCCAGCCAGCCAGCCAGCCAGCCAGCCAGCCAGCCAGCCAGCCAGACAGACAGACAGACAGACAGACAGACAGATAGATAGATAGATAGATAGATAGATAGATAGATAGATAGATAGATAGATAGATAGATAGATAGATAGATAGATAGATAGATCCAGCCAGCCAGCCAGCCAGCCAGATCGATCGATCGATCGATCGATCGATCCCTTCTGTGTTCCCCTTCTAACACAGTATTGGACAGAAATGCCCACAGAAGGTTTGCCATTGAAATAATACAGCCAGGAAAATATGTTAGCATATTTCAAGCCCTTCCTCCACTAAGCTTGGAGTCACGTAGAGCAGCCATTTTCAACACTAGCTGCTCTTTCAGCAGCGCTGCTTCTGCCTAGGCATCACTTCAAACAGCACCTCTCAACTGCTGAGCTGAGAAATGACACTGTGGCAGAAGCAGCCCTGCTGAAAGGGTGGCCTGCATGATGATTAGGCTCTTTTTTAAAATTATGAACAAAAGTTATGCGTTTTCCCTTCTGACATTTGCACTCTTTAGAGTGTCTATGCAAGAACCAAGTGCTTATTACTGGCTGTCATTTGCTAAATGACATCATGCCCTGCTTAATGATGTCACTTCCATCCCTCAACAGGTGCTATGAATGGTACTCGGCCCACTTTATGACACAAGCGTGACACTTCTGGTTTAACCCTTTGACCCCAATGTGGTCCCACTCTGGACTTAGCTGCTCTTTGGCGCCCACAGCATGGTCCCTCTCGGGTCAGATAGTACTCAACAGATGAACTTGAATCAGGATGGTTATTCTTGATAGGGGAATCAACAGTTGCATGCTGTCTTCTCCACAGTAAATGCCCGTGCTAAAAGAGGGAGGAGTGTATAGAGAGGACTTGCTGCAAAGTTCAAATACAGTGGGCCCTCCTTATCCGGAGGCTTGGTATCCAGGAATAGGACTATCCATGGATGCTGAACCCACAGCTGGAGGGCTTCAGAACACCTCCCAGATGTGACCAGAAGGCCCTTCTGGTTTGTGCTGGTGACTTCCAGTCACTTCTGGAGGTGTTTGAAGGCACGGGGAGGCTGTGTACGGCCTCCCTGCACCTCAGAACGCCTCTGGACATGACCAGAATTCACCAGAGTGAACTAGAAGTGCCTTCTGGTTGCATCTGGGAAGCCTTCTGAGGAGGACAGGTAAGTAATTGTGGTGAAGCTGGATTTAATTGTGGTGCCGCATGGATTTAATTGTCTGCTAAATTTGGTGTCCGCAAGTGGTCCTGGAATGGATCCCCCCATTGGATACTGAGGGACCACTGTATCTAATCGATTGGCATTAATTTCAATACATGTGGCCCAGTTTGAATCCAAATCTCACCTTGAGTGCTTGTTGAGGTGTGTGGGGCAAGACAAGAGAGGCAGTGGCGCACCGATGCCTGGTTTCACGTCATGGTGTGGTTTGACCCTTCATTTGTCATTGTTACAGCTGCCACAGTGGAAGAAACGCTTTGAAATTCAGAGGCTATAATTTCCAGGAAGGCTTTTGCCTGAGCACTTTTCAATTAAGCACTGCCTGGCTGGAAATAGAGGCCAGCACACATTAGCAGGATAAATGGCCCTGTTCTGAGCCTGACCAGTGGTCCATATAACTGAGTTGATCTTCACTGAGTGGCAGCAGGTGAAGATTTCTTATTCTTATCCCTGGGGGCTGGGGATAAGAATAGGCCCTCAGTTTGGCTGTACTTGTCGTAAGAGGCGACTAAACAGCCACCGGGTAGATGGGACTCGTCAGCCTGGGAAGGCAGCTCATCTGAGAGAAGGAAAACTCTGATCCCAAACCTCCACTGCCTTGTGGCTACATCCAGTTATGGAAGAGGCTTCAGGAGTCAACCTTGAGGCCAAATCTGGAGCCGGAGTCCCTGAGGCAGTTCATGGCTGAACACAGTCACGTTCTGGCAACTCCTGCGACGCCGCTGGAACCAACCGTATTGGCCTCTGCCTTTCCATCAGACCATTTCAGCGACGTGGAGAGGGGGATTTGCTGCATGGATAATTGTCTATCCTCCATATCTACATTACCCAGGCTTCGCGCACTGGAGAGGACACTCTGTTCCAGAACCACCATTCAGAGCGTGACACCATAGTCTTCCGAGACTGAAGGATGCCAACATTATTGGCAGCAGGTGCTCCTGGGTTGCAGGTAGAGGTCCTTCCCGGCTGTACTTGAAGGTGCCTGGAACTGAACCATGGACCTTCTGCAGACAAAGCAGATGTTAAACCATTGAGCGAGAGCACTCCAAGCTGAGAAATTCCTGCAGGGACGAAAGGCATGGCAGGATGTGGGCTGTGCCCCTGCTTGGGTCAGGGTGGGAGAGATATCCTGGAGAGGGAGAAGACTATCCAAGTGACCTGGCCATAGGGCACTTGGGCTGAATTTATTGTTCAGGAAGACTTGTGCTTGCCGACGAAATTATGGGAAGCCTGAAATTACAAGAACGGAGAGGAAGGAGACACAGAGAGATGCACCACCGGGCTACTGCTTTCTGTTTCTCATTTGGCATGATTTTGATTTGGGGGAGACACACCTCACTCACTCTAGGGTGAAGGCCTGGCTGACCCTCGGGAATGCCAGCCCATGATCCAAGATGGAGTCAGGAGAGACTGTGCCTGTTTTAGAAAGTAAGGTCATTGGCCACCATTCCCTCTTCTCTGAGGTTCAAAGAGTTTGTGGCCTCTTTCCTCCTAAGCTGGGACCTAAAAATGTGGCAGCCTCCCCAGTTTTTCAAAACATTCTGACCCTCTGGTTGATACACATGAGTAAATTCTACTTTAAAAAATTACCCTAAGTTGTTTCCTGTCATGCAGGCAGATCCTTCTTTAATATTTTAGTTAATTTAATACCATGTGGTAGAATGCCTCAAGGCGATGAACAAAGTTCTCTTTTTCCCCCCTTTGATTTAACGTACTGGCACAGTTTGCTGAAAGCCTGTGAGATCATAGGACATGCGTAGCCTTTGCGAAGGAGGCCATTGGGGTGGTCTCATCAACATATTGGTTCATGTTCAATTTTATTTGGCAGGCCACGGAGGTGGTGTGAAGACTAGAACGTGACTGTACAATGCAACACCAGAATATTCCACATATATAATATCTAAAATGTTTCAGATGGCTTAATCTATTGGAACTCATTTGAAAACCCAACTATCTTCTTGAAAAAGGATATTAGTTTATTTTGATATGACCGTTATGAATGCTTTCTGCATAACCATCTAACAATCCCCCAAACCTTAATTCTATCATTTAAGGTTTAGGACCTTATTATGTAGGACATTTCCCCACCCAGACTCAAAAAGAGAGTCTGGTCCAACAAGAAGCTGACGGAACATACCAAGATCCAGGTCTACAGAGCTTGCGTCCTGAATACACTTCTGTACTGCAGCGAGTCATGGACTCTCCGCTCACAACAGGAGAGGAAACTGAACGCTTTCCACATGCACTGCCTCCGACGCATTCTCGGCATCACCTGGCAGGACAAAGTTCCAAACAACACAGTCCTGGAACGTGCTGGAATCCCTAGCATGTATGCACTGCTGAAACAGAGACACCTGTGTTGGCTCTGTCATGTCGTGAGAATGGATGATGGCCGGATCCCAAAGGATCTCCTCTATGGAGAACTTGTGCAAGGAAAGCGCCCTACAGGTAGACCACAGCTGCAATACAAGGACATCTGCAAGAGGGATCTGAAGGCCTTAGGAGTGGACCTCAACAGGTGGGAAACCCTGGCCTCTGAGCGGCCCGCTTGGAGGCAGGCTGTACAGCATGGCCTTTCCCAGTTTGAAGAGTCACTTGGCCAACAGTCTGAGGCTAAGAGGCAAAGAAGGAAGGTCCATAGCCAGGGAGACAGACCAGGGACAGACTGCACTTGCTCCCGGTGTGGAAGGGATTGTCACTCCCGGATTGGCCTTTTCAGCCACACTAGACGCTGTTCCAGAACCACCTTTCAGAGTGCGATACCAGAGTCTTTCGAGACTGAAGGTTGCCAATACTATGTAGGACATTTCCCCACCACTGAAGGAAGCTCAGGGGTGACAGCAGGGGACAAACAGTTCAGGCACTGTCCAAGAGGACATACCTATCAAAAAGTCCACTTGCCCAGATCAGCCTCTGAACCCCCGGTCATGTGGTGACCCCCAATGTGCCAACAGCATGTGGGCAGGGATGAAAGAGGGGCTCAGTACAGGTCCATGTCCAGCAACCTGACATCAATTAAGCTAACAAGCCTGGAGTCACCTGGTGACCTTTATTCTCCTTCCTGATTGGAAGTTCAACACTTGTTCTTTATCAAACCGCAGATAATCTCCCCTCCCCTCACCTCTGCCACAGCATAGCAAGCGGGGGTTCCGGAGAGGTCTGCCCATGGTAATGCACCCTGGTGGGTGAAGGGTGTGCCACCCTTTCCCCCATCGAGCAGAGGTCTGTGTGGTGTTTGGCAGCAGATTCCCCCCTCCCCCAGGCTCTGAACAGCCACAAAAGGCTGCCCTGGAAATCAGAGGTGAATGCGATGATGTCATTGCATTTACCGCCAAACCACTGCTGGGTGCCATGTATCAGTCTGGGTGGGTAAGAGGGTGTTGCAGAGCTTAGAGAGTGACACCCACCCCAAGCGGCACCTGAGCTGGCCATGCCATTACCCCCATGATGTGAGGCAGGGGTGCTCAATAGGTGGATCGCGATCTACCGGTAGATCGTGAGGCAAAATGAGTAGATTGCGGAGTGCCGACCCCCCCCTTCAGGTGCCTCTGGGAGGAAACGCCGGGAGTAAGGCCCATTGTACTCAATGGGGCTTACTCCCAGGTAAGTGTGGCTAGGATTGCAGCCTCACAGCCTAATCCTAGGCATGTCTACTCAGGAGTAAATCCTGTTATACTCAGTGGGGCTCAAGGTACACCAACATACATTGTACACATAAATGTTATATGTTATGATGGCGCGAACATTGTAAAAAAAACTCTGGTAGATCTCTGGGCCTTGCTGGGTTTCAAAGTAGCTCTCGAGCCAAAAAAAGTGTGAGCACCCCTGATGTGAGGTGTTTGGTTTTAAATCATTGTTTCATTTCCTGGTTCTTAAGTATGAAATGAACTGTCTCTGTCTCTTCCTCCATGTAGATACAAATTTCTCCTCTACAGAGAAGTTTTAATGCCCACAACCACATGCCCCTGTTACTCCCAGACAGCTGAGAGATACCCCTTCATTCATTAGTAGCAGCTCAAGCTGCTTATTTCCAGGACCCCATTTATTCGCTACATTTCAAGCAAATCCATACCAATCTGATTATGCGGCAGACTGGAGGCATGTTTGCACGATACCAACACAGAGTAAGCAGTGATCCTTTATTAAGGTTGACATTTCCTCCAAGGAAGATGTTGCAACATCTTCAGGCAGATTATCTGTGGAGGGGAAGCTGGTATTTGCAACAGCTGAGAAGCAAGAGCTTCTTGGGTATCAGATCAAGTTGAGCTAAATGCGAGAGCTGCATCAGGTCCAGAAATCATTGCTGTGGATGAGCTCACAAACCAGGTGCTACCAAATAGTCTGCAAATGATGAGGTTCAACATTAAAAGCTGTTGAATTTCACCAACCAAAACTAAATTCACTAGAAATCTATTGACTGACTTTCGACTATAGAAAATGTGCAGACCAAACCCTGCCTCCCCATCCCTGGCTTGTGCAGCTGTGCCAAAAATGGGCATGCTTTATCCATCAAGGGGGAGACTGGGAGTCCTTATACCTGCATAAACCTCCTGCTCTGCAATGGGCTCCCTCAGACCTGCACTAACAATTTCTCTCTGAGAAGTGAAAGGGGTTGGAGAGGCTGAAGAAAAGGTGTATAGGATACACTGAATGGCATTGCTGCAGGATTCATCCCACCTCCCCCCACAGCTTCCATGCCCCATTATACCCCCCTACCCAGTTTCACCCCTCTTCAACCCTGCTCTGCCCTATTCCGCCCCCTCCTGCCTTCTCTGCTATATTACCATTGTCAGTGGGCAGGAGGGAATCTGCTGGAGTGCTCGGGAAGTCTCCAGCCTTCCAACAGAGCTCCAGAAGTATGCTACTCAGTGCGCTGCCGGAGCATGCTTTATGGATGTTTCACAGCAGTCTCCAGCTATGGAATGCAAATTCCGCTGCCTGCCAACCAGCCCCCATAGGTTTGGGCCGTTACCTATCTATTTGGATTTAAGAAATGCAGACCCCCACCCTTCCATCTCTGCAGGAACCACCAGGGCAGCTCATGTCATTACTTAAAAAATCACATCAACAACTGGATTATTTTTTAAAACAAGCAAACAGATATACATTAATACTGAAGCTACATAACTGAAACCAACACAAAATAAGAAGAAGGAGAAGCATTCCTAACAAAAAGAACCAACTGGAATAGGTGCATCTTCACCACCTACTCAAAAACACCCAAAGAGAGAATGGCCTCCCAGGAAAGAGAATTCCTCTACCTAGGTGCTACCACCAAAAAAGGCCCTGTTTTGTGTTCCCTCAAAATGCATGTCACCAGGCCGCAGGGCTCAAAACAGGGCTACTGATGATGAATGCAGGGCTTGGAGAGATTCAAGCAGGAGAATATGACATGAAATAGATGAGATCACAGGAGAATAAAGAATCCCTGCTACTTCTGCAGTCAAAATTACTGACTTTTATCGGACTCAACACAACCACACACCAAAGGAGACAGAGGACTGGGCAAAGTTCTGCTCAGTCAAACTCTCTTTTATCTTTGCATTTCACAGTGAAGGCTAGTCCGCAGGAGGGCAGAGGCAAGCATGAATGGATGGGTTTTAAATATGTGATTAGCATTTTTCCCCCCTGAAAGCATAGCTCTAGGGAAGCGTGCATTCAGACAAGCATTCAAGCCATCATAATGAGGAAGTCAAAGAGAGGAGGGGGGAAGTGTGCAGAGAGACTCAGTCCTCTCCTTCCCAACTTGTCTCTGAGCAAGTGAAGCATGAATACCTCCTAAGACGCAAAAAGACTTCCAGCTAGCCAAATGATGTGCGGTTAAGCTGAAGAATATATTAACAAAGACACCAGTGTAGATTTAAAGACTGCAAGTGATGAAGGAGCACTTCATGGAGAAATGATATGGTTACATCCAATATATTTCCTCCAGGCCATTAACTGCCAGTTTGTCATTTTCGTGAACGTAGTTTGAGATGGTCTTTTTTCGCCTCTGCAGAAAAGGAAACATGAAAAGGATTTTCTTCAGCAATCTGAATATACAGCAGAAATATATATTTCTGTTCTCCAAAGTTGCTTCTGAACTATTTGTTTTGTCTCTATGGGTCTCACTTATTCACCCAGATCTTACTGAAAATCCATTCCCTGCAAAGCATGGCCTTGCTGTGTGTTCCACATTGTCCACGCTTCTTTTCTGAGACTTAGCATATGGTGATTTTTAATTTCTCTCTTATCATGGAATTCCAGTACCAAGTCATCCAAAGTCAATGAAAGCATTTTTTTTAAATAAAGTGTAAATTCACTAATAATAAAACAATGCAAAAATAATAGCTGATGTCATTAATGCTGGTGGCTGACAGAGAACAATAGACTGCAAAGCCAGGAGCCACTGTTGGTGTTACAGAGTTGGTGCCCAGGGTTGGTACCCAGGGACATATGCAATAACATGCACACATGAGGGTATAAGTGTGCGCAGCGACCATAGGTCCATAGGCACAGGGCACCTCTCAGATGAACTTAGCATTTAACAAGGATGAGAGAGACAGGGATACATGATAGGTGCAAAGACAATAATATTTTTTGAGGGGTGTCGTACACTTGAGCTCACTCCCAGGGTTTGGGGTGCTCAGAGTTGTTGGTTCTGAACCCTAGAGCCCTCAAAGATCCCTGTTCGGTAGTACTGCCACCACCCTGTAAGAGCCAGTGCCTCAGTCCAGGGAAACCGAGACCCTCTAGGCTTAACTATATCCCTTGTAGGCACTGAGCACTTTCTTTACTTAAAGTCTCAGTCCTCAAGTTTCTAGTCCACAATGAGGATTTTTGGTAGCTTGCTGAACGGCTAGGCAGGATTCTGAACCTTTGTCCCCAACAGACAATGAACCAACATGGTAAAAAGATTTTTACTTTATTAAATACATAGGGTTACAAAAAGTTACAAAAGGCAGCAAATGCTAGAGGCATAAAAACTTCTAGGAAACATATCAGCATAAAACAACAAAGCTAACTGGCTAACTCTATTATTCTCTAACCCTCACCTGGGTCAGCTTCTTTTGTAGATCCTCAGGCCAGTTACCTATGGCCACATGGTCCTGGCGGGGCAGGATGTGCACCCACCACCTCTCTCACCAAGAGACAAGGAACAAAGACCCTGTCCTCCAGAAGTGGGGCTGGAAGCTCGCCCTCTCAGCTCTTCCCTCCCCCTGGAGATCTGCAGCTGCATTCCATTCTTGATGGGCGTCTTTCTGGCTGCCTAGGTGCTACATAATCACCTTCCATTGAGTTGTAAATCCTGGCAGCTAGGAAATGCAAGCCACTTCTGTGTTACTGTTTTAGCTTGGTTCAGGCCTTGCAATGCTACTAGGCCTGAACTGTACATATTCATGACAAGGGGATAAATCAATACACAAAAGGAGGAAACTAAGAGCAAGAATTCAAAAGGTTGCTAGCAATATTTAAACTGCAAGAGATTCCGACTGGACATCAGGAATATTTTCCAGATGGCAGTTTGGTTCAGCAGAGGAGCAGATTGCTCAGCAAATTGCTCAGGAGGGAGGAGGTGAATTCTTCCTTACTGGAGCTCTTCAAGCAGAGGTTTGACAAGTACCTGCTGGAGATACTCTAGGAGGATTTCCTGCTAAAGGCAGGGGGTTGGACTAGATAAGCTTGTCGGTCCCTCCCAACCCTATGATTCTATAATTCTATGAAAAAGTTTTCCAGAGCACCTTTCATGAAAGCCAGAAATCATATCCAAAGGGGAATAGGATTGGGCTGCAACGGGGAATAGGACTGAGCCTGCAATGGGGAATAGGACTGAGCCATAACTGATATCAGTACTTGCAGTTTAAACTGGTTTGCAGCTGTCTGCAGAAAACCCATGTCTCAGAATCATTAAACGGTCCTCGTATGGACAGGACTAAAGAATGGAAGCTGAGAACTTTGCAAAATGAATTACAAAAACTACATACTACTGTAAATCTGAATACAAACAGGAATTATTTTGGCACATTCTAGGTGGCACAACAGGTGGGAAACCCTGGCCTCTGAGCGGCCCGCTTGGAGGCAGGCTGTGCAGCATGGCCTTTCCCAGTTTGAAGAGACACTTGACCAACAGTCTGAGGCAAAGAGGCAAAGAAGGAAGGCCCATAGCCAGGGAGACAGACCAGGGACAGACTGCACTTGCTCCTGGTGTGGAAGGGATTGTCACTCCCGAATTGGCCATTTCAGCCACACTAGACGCTGTTCCAGAACCACCATTCAGAGCGCAATACCAGAGTCTCTTGAGACTGAAGGTTGCCAACAACAACAACAAATTCTAGGTGGAAGACAAATGTGAACTTGAGAGAACAAGAGGTAGGTTAAACTTTTATCAGAAAAGTTTTGTAAATGACATTGGCAGAACTGTTTTTTGTTTTTGTTTTTAATTAAATTCAACCTTCTAATCAGGTAGAGTGGATTGGGTGTGCATTTGAATTTTTTAAAATAACCAAAAGGAGAGTGGGTTGTAGATTTAAAGCACTGCAATTTGTTCAAGACCATAGTAATTCCTCTAACACTTGGATAGGATGCATAAGCATAAATAGTCTGTCCTGGGCTAATTTGGAGATTGCCACTTTCTACTTGAGCAAAGAGTCCCAAACAAAGCATTTGACTTCCTTCTACATTAACACATGTAATACACATATAAGCAAGCTATTGGTTTTTCCCCCCAAGGGCAATCTCTCTTACAATGAAATGCAACTTCACATTTGATTTTGTGTTATTAGCTTATCCTGGGTTTTTATCATGCATAGTTTTGCTGCCAGTTCTTACTATGCCAAGCTAGAAACCAAGGGTGGTACTTCTTACCTGTGGGCCTTCCTGTGGGGATGCTGTGCCTTTTCCCAACATTTCCAGCTACTTTGAATGCCCAGGAGGGAGATAAAGCAGGGTATAAATCTGTGAGTAAGTTAGTAAGTTAGTAAGTAAATAAATCTCATCCCCACCAACTAACCAATAGCTTTTGCAGCAGTGTAAAAGACAACACATTACCCCACTCCCCCAGAGGTTTTTTTGAGTAGGGTTCACTACTGCCCACAGTTTTGGGTATAAGTTTTAGCAGTAGGAACGTATTCCCTGCAGATACAGGGAAGATGCCTATATGTGAAAAATATAGAAAGGGCACACTCGAGAATTTGACTGTTACTAGACTTTTCAGATTTCATTGTGTGGCAATAGTGTAGCTAAAAGAGGGCCAGGGAGGTCCATTGCCTGAGTACCACACCTTGAGGGGGTATCAAGGGGGTGCCTTTTGAAGGCCTTCTGAAGCATGGGGAAGCTATGTGCGGCCCTCCGGAGTCTCAGGAGGTCTCCTGGAGACCTTAGAAAGGCACTTACCATGCCTTGAGAGGTTATCAAGGGGGTGCCTTTCAGAGGCCTCCAGGAGAATTTCTGAGGCCCAGGGAGAATATGGGGGTGTTAAAAATGCATCGGCCCCAGATGCCCTCGCTACACTACTGTTGCATGGGACCGAAGGGGATAGAATCTAAGGAGAAGAAGCAGTCTTAGCAGATCTGCTACCTGAATCTGCCACCCCTGCTATCTGAACGCCTGCCCACGCAGCACTGTTGCTGCTGCTTTCTCCCCATTCTCATCCACCACCCACTTGCTGGGTCATTTCCCTACTCCCCCTGCCCCAACTCACTTCTTGAAAGGGCTTTTTGAGTCAGCCACATGACAGGGCCAGCCCTACTCAGGAGATTCCCAGCACCAGCCTAGGCATGTCTACTGAGATGTAGGTCCCACTGTGCTCAACAGGGCTTACTCCCAGGAAAGTGTTTATAGGATTGCAGCCTCAAAATGGTATCTTCATTTTTTACAAGTGATCCATGCTACATATTTCAGGGGTAAAAAAAAGTGGAACTCCGCACAAGAAAACTGCACACGCAGCAGTTTTGTCCTAACCCACTTAGCTGGTGGTTGGCTTGTGCCTCGAAGCATTCAATTTTGTATGGCTTCCAAGATAATAATGCTAAAGAACTTGTGTACTCTTGTAACTTTATCTCATTATCTCATAAATGGCCAATCTCTCTCTCTTTTTTTTTTAAGAAGGTTGAACTCTTTGCATCTATATTCCTGGTGAGAATGAAGAATAACACAATTTTGGTTTCCATCCAATGTCATTGACTCTTCCCCTTGTTCTCATTTTTGTGAAGCAGAACATCCAAGTTTAATGTACCTACAGTGTGTTCTACAATTGCTTCCTTGGGTCCCTGTGGGGAGAAAGGTGGGGTATAAATAAAGTTAATAACAATAATAATT